>NC_069500.1:1184504900-1184554900 GCF_027579735.1 Bombina bombina
CCTAGGAGGGGTGTGTGCCTATCAGCTGACCCGCAGCAAGCCTGGAGTGTGGCCTGTGCTGCAGCAACTGCACTGTGAGGAAAGCACTACTCGGCAAACACACAGAGTCGACAACCGGACACACCCTGGTGGCAATAAAATCAGAGATGCGGTGGATGCCGTAAAGAATCGTGTTGGCAAGCATCACCTAAATGAAGATCGGAAGGAAGGAAAAAAGTCATGATTCTAATACAGAACGAAAGGGATGCCTCACTACGTGGTTCCTGATAAAATAACCACTATTAGAGGAGTTAATACATACGGACTCTTATGCTGTTCTTTTGTGCAGGGCAGGATTTACAGCCCAGGTGCCTGTAGGCAACAAAATCTAAAGCACCTCCAATGCTCTCCGGGTTCACATGTATGAACCTAAAGATACAGCCTAAGACTTTATAGAATTATGATTATTTTTACAGCAGCTGCTAATTTCCTTCTTAATATGAAGAGAGTCCACGGCTTCATTCCTTACTTGTGGGAAAATACAGAACCAGGAGGAGGCAAAGACACCCCAGTCAAAAGCGTAAATACCGCCCCCATTTCCCTCATATCCCAGTCATTCTTTGCCTTTTGTCACAGGAGAAGTGTCAGAAGATAGATTAGTTCCTTATGAAGGGTATCTACCCTTTGAAATGGGACTGGAGTTTTAAGTAGTCTTGTCAGCCTCTCAGTGAGAGCATTGACTAAAGTTAGGGTCTTGAGATGCAGGGAGCGTCTTTCTGCAAAACCATACAGACTCATATTAACAGCTCCTAAGCAATCAGTGTTGACTAGTTTAACTGCCTGCTTTCATCACTCAAGTCCATGTCAGGAGCGATGCTACAAGACTGTCACATTTGAGGCTGTGTTTCTGTTCCACATCATAGATTCCAGTAAGATAGTTTAAATTTTTTTACACATATGGTAACGTTAGAAAACAGGTTCAGTGTGGCTCCTTTTATCTGTATGGAATCAAGGGTTAATATCTCCTGAGGGGGGATTATTGGACAGTGGGGATTAATCCCATACATTTTTATTTGATTTATACTGCGTTATGCGAGATGTTTTTTTGAGGCTCATAAGCCGATGTTGGAACATACAGGTTACTTTCTCTTTAGAGCTGCGCAGCTTTACAAGCTTGGTGCGCTTTTCCTTGGCGGAAGCGGTCCTAGGTTGCGCTCCATGTGACCGGGTGTGGTCATAGTCTAACTTCCTATTCTCTGACTCTGTGTGCCTGGGCCATAGGAGGTGGTGAGTTCCCCAACCATTGGGGGTATAAAAAGGTGCCGTTTTTATATTTTATATATTGTTCGTTATTGTTATTTTAGGACATAGCCCATAGCTATGGAGTACTCCCTCTATACCCAAGACTAATTCCTGGTAATATTGTGAGGAGGCCGAGGTATACCCGACCTCTCAATTATGTTCCACATGCATAGAAAATGTGATTATGTCAAAAAAGGTCAACATGTTTGATACCACTGAGCCTTCCACCTCTGAGGGGTCCCTGTCCCGTGAGGTAGGCACCCTGCATGAATCTCCTAATACACATGCAGTTTCCCACATCACGCCTGATCCTCCATCTGGAGGAGGCCTTCTACCTCCAGACTTCACTGCACAGTTATAAACGGCAGTGTCTGCGGCCATTAGTGCTTTACCTCACCCTGCTAAGTGCAAGGTCAAATATTGCTATCCTTCCCAGGGGTCATCATCCAGTTTATTGGCTATAGCTGATAGACGGTTATCTGATGATGAAGTTCTTTCTGATACTTCAGAGTGTGAACCAAGAGAAAAAAGAAAAATTGATAATAGGAGTAAAATTAGAAATTTGTTTAAAATTGCATGCTCTATGTGAATCATAAAAGGAATAGTCTAGTCAAAATTAAACTTTTAAGCATACTGAATCTGAAGTAATAAGCACTCTATGTATCCTTCCTTTGTGCTACACCATAACAAAGCAAACCAGTAGGATCTGATTTATGTGTAAACTTCATTAAACAAATAAACTGAGACCTGTTTGCACAGTGATCAATAAGATTTAGATTTTGTACAAATGTTGATTTCAGAAGCATCGTTACCAAGAGACCTCGATGCAGAAGTCCCACAGGACTGAAGGGACCCACAAAAATAGAAACTTGCCTCACATCATACAATCGGCACATGATGCAGCAGCACAAACACCACTGTCTAGAAAATATAAAATCCATATCTCAGAGGATTATTTAACCCTAATGTCATTTATAAGGGGTAGACTAGGTTTTGGTGCTTCTCAGCATTATGTGCATCTCACATGAAACACAGAAGTGTGTTTGCAGATTTCTTTAGCAAGCTCTGGTCTCCCAGCCAGTCTTGCCCGCTAGGATTACTGTTTTTTTATGGTTTTATTTAAAGGGGCACCTATGAAAATGTGCTACAGAACTTTGCAGCACCATACAAATAAATAATACTAACAGCATATAATGTTTTGAAAAAATGCATTTTGTCCTGAATATATAGGTTTGTTCAGGCTTGTAATGGAACATCCCTATCCACCAAATAGGTGTGGGTGTTATAGTAGGGTGACCACATATCCAAACTGCCATTCAGGGACGCCCCCCCCCGCCCCCCCCCCTGGAAAGCACCCCCCCCCCCCCCGGGCCGCCCCCCTACCCCTGCCCCCCCCCCCCCCAAAAAAAAAGGTGATTTTGATACCATTTTATTTTTTTATTTGTGTCATGTTAAAGGGTTAGTCATATTTAAAAAAATATATATTTTTTCAAGAACAGTTGTTTTTGTACACATGGAAATATCTGCAGGTGATACTTGAGACTCAGTTGCTACCTGGCTGGTAAGGACACCTCCTGCAACGCTATTGAGTGGACAGGGCAAGCATTTACAAAAATAAACACACAAATATTTTCATGTGTACAAAAACAACTGTTCTTGAACAAAAATATATTTTTTTTAAATACGACTAACCCTTTAACATGAAACAAATAAAAAATAAATGTAATTTTTTTTTTAGTATGCAGTTCATAACGGTGCAGACACATTATGTAATTTTACCTCAATAGATCAGTGTCATTTTTTGTCAAAGTTATCTGGAACTGCTCCAGATAACTTTGTCAAAAAATGACACTGATCTATTGAGGTAAAATTACATAATGTATCTGCACCATTAGCAACACTGACTGACATCAAATCAATAGGTATCGACTCAAATCCAAATGATTATGGTGTGCACTATGTAGAGACATGAGGCTATGTAGATAGACCCAGTATTGTAAATATTATACTGAGGTACCACCGTTACCTAATACTTGGCTCCAGTCCAACTCTGTCAGGCACAGCAGTCACTCTCTCCAGTCTCCACCGGTCTCGATTCCACTAACGTAAGTCCTCTACGCAGGTCCACTGTCCAGTAATCAATGTAGCAGCCAGCGACATTGTATCGCATTATATAGGCTGAAGCTAGACTAGAGTAGACTAGACGTCGGCAACCAGAGGGGGTGGCGGGTGGTCCGGGGGAATCAATCGTGCAGTGCATAATATTAAAATAAATTAATATCCGGATTCCGGAAGTGGCGCCTCTGGTCTGCCCCCTGCGATGATGTTGTCTCTGGATACAGTCTAGGAGGAGTCTCAACACCTCTATCTGGGCTGCGGGAAATCAAGCTTGGAGTCGTAGTCAGTCAGTGAGTCAATTTGCGTGGCTGTCAGTGTGCTGCTGTCAGTTTCAGTCAGTCAGTCCGGGACAATGAATGCCTCCAACCGGGACCCGGGACAGACCTTTAAAATGCAGGACTGTCCCGGGCAATACGGGACACGTGGTCACATTATGTTATAGTAGCATCAGGTGTGTACTTTCTAATGCTTCTTGTCTCATATTAGTGCCAGCAAAAAATATTTTCAGCGTTTGAAATGCTGCCTTTTCATAAGCATGATAGAAGAAGAAAAAAAAATAAAAAATGTATAGTTCCTTTAAAGGGACAGTCAGCCCAAATATTACTGTTACTTATTTAGATTAGTTAATTAACAATCTTTACATCAAACTCTAGCCCAATTTTCATCTAAAACTTTGGCAGAAAATACACTTACTAGATCTCATCTGGCCGTTTTGAAATGGCCACCTGACTCCTCCTTCTCTGACGTCTCCCAAAAGCTTGAACTGCAGCTCTAGTACAGGATCCTCTCATCCCTGCGTGCTCCGCTCATTTCATTCAGTTCTGTGAGAATCTAATACTTTATAGAGGGGAGGGAGAAAGAGCTATATCTACAAGATGCTTCTTATGAAACTAAGGAGAATTTACTGCTCTCTGATTCATGTAATACAATTCCTCCTGAGCTGCAGGCGGCTCCGTGTGTACTGTGTATAGCGCTAGCACCTCATTGCCTCACACACACACATAGTGTCATATTTATTATTCTCTGTGCTTGTATCCGCTATTGCAAGGTTCTCAAAAGAAAAAAAGGCACCATTGACTATGTTGAGTAAATCTCTAATAACAATAAAAAAAGAAAGCAGCTCACCATGTGCATCGCAACAGCCAAAAAACTAGATGGCACAAGAAGCAAATCTCTGCTGAGAGGAAGCCTTCCGATACCCACAACATTCACAAAGAGGCCGAGGGGACCTCCCGAGAGAACAAAGATGAAAACCGGGTGAACTCCTCATCCGCAAATATAGACCCGCTGAACACCGGCGGAATAACCGACTGCCAGCTAAAGATCCCTTATAATTGGTACCGATACCTATACCTTACGATCTCTCTTGGAGGGACTATGGGAAAAACCAACACCGGACTCTGACAACCGCCTAAGAGATGGTATTTAAACAATAGGGCACTCTCCTTTTATTGCAATAGCGGATACAAGCACAGAGAATAATAAATGACGCTGTGTGTGTGTGTGAGGCAACGAGGTGCTAGCGCTATATACAGTACACACGGAGCCGCCTGCAGCTCAGGAGGAATTAGAGGCCACAGACAGTGGAAATTGGCCACGTTCCAGGCGCAGGGGGGGCGCCAAAATAAGAGCTAGTGAGAGACAGGCGAGGGGATAACACAGGAGAGAGATACGGGAGACACTAGAGAGATCTGAGAGCAGCACACATATCCTGTGTATATGCTCTAACAAAGCGCACACTGTATACTATATATAATGTTTCACTGTGAAACACAATCTGATTGACCAGATCAGTGATAGAATTAATGAGACAATATTTACAATTGTATTACATGAATCAGAGAGCAGTAAATTCTCCTTAGTTTCATAAGAAGCATCTTGTAGATATAGCTCTCTCTCTCCCTCCCCTCTATAAAGTATTAGATTCTCACAGAACTGAATGAAATGAGCGGAGCGCGCAGGGATGAGAGGATCCTGTACTAGAGCTGCAGTTCAAGCTTTTGGGAGACGTCAGAGAAGGAGTCAGATGGCCATTTCAAAACGGCCAGATGAGATCTAGTAAGTGTATTTTCTGCCAAAGTTTATTTAAATGAAAATTGGGCTAGAGTTTGATGTAAAGATTGTTAATTAACTAATCTAAATAAGCAACAGTAATTTTTGGGTTGACTGTCCCTTTAATTACACTGACATTGCCAATTTGCCTTTGCATTTATTAGGTAGAGGGTCCTGGTATGACTGCTACCTCTGTAGATGATATTAATTTTATATCTACAAACAGGGGGAGACAGACTAGCTTTAAAAACATAAATTATGCTTACCTGATAATTTTATTTCCATTGTGGGAGGAGAGTCCATGGCTTCATTCATTACTTTTGGGAATATAGAACCTGGCCACCAGGAGGAGGCAAAGACACCCACTCCCCTCATCCCACAGTCATTCTGCCGAGGGAACAAGGAACAGTAGGAGAAATATCAGGGTATAAATGGTGCCAGAAGATAAATTAAATTTAGGTCCACCACCAGAGTTATGGGCGGGAGCCGTGGACTCTCCTCCCCATGATGGAAATAAAATCATCAGGTAAGCATAATTTATGTTTTCCATCTAAAGGGGAGGAGAGTACACTGCTTCATTCATTACTTTTGGGAAACATATACCCAAGCTTTAGAGGACACTGAATGAAACCGGGAGGGTAAAAAGGCGGACCCTAATCTAAGGGCACCACAGCCTGCAAAACCTGTCTCTCAAAAGCAGCTTCCGCAGAAGCAAAAACGTAAAATTTGTAAAACTTTGTAAAAAAGTGTGTAAGTAGGACCAGGTAGCCGCCTTACAAATCTGCTCCATAGAGGCTTCATTTTTAAAGGCCCAAGATGAAGCCACATACCTAGTTGAATGAGCCGTGATCCTCTGAGGAGGCTTATGTCCCGCTGTCTCAGCCAAGCGAATCAAGCTCCTCAACCAAAAAGACAAAGTAGAAGAGGCCTTCTGCCCCTTGCGCTTCTCTGAATACACCACAAAAAGAGATGTAGACCGTCTGAAATCCTTTGTAGCCTGAAGATAAAACTTTAAAGCACGAACCACATCCAAATTATGAAGTAACCTCTCCTTAGGAGAGGAAGGGTTAGGGCACAAAGGAGGAACAATTATTTCCTGTTTGATGTTACGGTTAGAGACCACTTATGGAAGAGACCCCAACCCAGTGCAAAGAACAGCCTTATCCGAATGAAAAACCAGGTAAGGAGGCTCGAATAGCAAGGTGGCGAGCTCAGATACTCTACATGCCGATGCAATAGCCAACAGGAAGAGAACCTTCCAAGACAGAATCTTAATGTTAATGGAATGCATAGGCTCAAACGTAACCCTCTGCAATACCTTAAGGACCAAGTTTTTAAGCTCCATGGGGGAGCAGACTTCCTAAAGACAGGCCTGATTCTAGACAGAGCCTGAACGAAAGATTGCATGTCAGGAAGATCAGCGAGTCTGTGCAAAAAGACTGATAGTGCCGAAATCTGTCCCTTTAAGGAAGGTGTGCTTCTCACACCAGGACAAGTACTCCACACCTTATGGTAGATGCGAAGTGTGACTGGCTTCCTTGCCTGAACTAGAGTCAATCACACATTCAGAAAAACCTCTCTTAGCTAAGACTAAGCGTTCAATCTCCACGCAGTCAGCCTCAGAGAAACCAGATTTTGATGTTAAAAGGGACCCTGTTCCAGCAGATCCCTGTGACAGGGTAACCTCCATGGCGGAGAGGATGACATCCCCACCAGATCCGCAAACCACGTCCTCCACTATGGAACAATCAGAATGGCCGAAGCTCGCTCCTGTTTGATGCGTACAACTACACGAGGTAGAAGAAGTGGTAACGGTGGAAAAATGTAAGCTAGGCTGAATCCCCAAGGCATCTATCAGCTCTGCCTGGGGATCCCTTGATCTCTATCCTTATCGGGGTAGCTTGCAATTGAGTCTGGATGCCATGAGATCTATCTCCGGCGTTCCCAATCTTAGACAAATCTCTGCAAAGACTTCGGGGTGAAGAGACCATTCCCCCGGATGGAAGGATTGCCTGCTGAGAAAGTCCGCTTCCCAGTTGTCCACACCTGGGATGTGGATCGCTGAAAGTGAGCAGCTGTGGGACTCCGCCCACTTCAAAATCCAAGACACCTCCCTCATTGCTAGGGAGCTCCTCGTACCCCCTGATGGTTGCTATAAGCCAACGAGGTAATGTTAGCGGCCTGGAATCTGATGAAGCTGAATGACCCCAGAGGAGGCCACGCCCTCAGAGCATTGTAAATTGCCCAAAGCTCCATAATATTTATCGGAAGGAGAGAGACTCCTCTCGGGTTCATTTTCGTTGTGCCATCCTGGCACCCCAAACAGCTCTTCATCCTGCAAGACTCGCGTCCGTGGTCACAATCTACCAGGATGATCTCAGGAAGGATGTTCCCAAGGACAGATGCTCCAGATGGATCCCGCAATCTTCCTGTGTTGTTAATCTGTGAGGAATATTTTCATGGACAGAGTCTATTATCGTGCCCAGGAACTCCACCCTGTTGCTGGGAAACAGGGAACTCTTTTCTGAGTTGATCTTCCAACCGTGAGATTGGAGCAAGAAAAGAAGAGCCCTCAAATTATCCTCTGTGAGGCTGAATGACAGGGCCTGGACTAGGATGTCATCCAAATAGGGCGCCACAGCAATGTCCCTGGATCAGGCCACTGCCAGTAGCACCCCCAGAACCTTCGTGAAGACTCTCGTGCCATTGCCAGACTGAAGGGAAGGGCAACAAACTGGAAGTGTTGGTCCAGAAACGCAAATCTTAGGAACTTGAAGTGGTCCCTGTGAATTGGAACATGAAGGTAGGCATCCTTCAAGTCTATTGTCGTCATGAACTGCCCCTCTTGAACTAGGGGCAGAATAGATCTGATTGTTTCCATTTTGAATGATGGAACAGCCAGAAACCTGTTTAAACACTTTAGGTCCAGAATCGTGCAGAACATGCCCTTCTCTTTGGAACCACAAAAAGATTTGAATAGTACCCTAGACCCCTTTCTGCTTGGGGTACAGGTACGATGACACCTAGAGAGGAGAGATCCCTCACACATTCTAGAAAGGTCTCTTTTCTGGTCTTGAAGACAGGTTTGACAGGAGGAATCTGCCCCTGGGCAGATGGGACCTGAATCCTATACTGTAACCCTGGGCGACAACCTCTAGAACCCAAGGGTCCTGAACGTCATGCAACCAGGCTTCGGAGAAGAGACAATCTGCCCCTTCATGCCGACTTTGTCTCGGCGGGCTTCTTGTTCTGCTTGGACTTGTTCCAAGACTGAGCAGGCCTCCAAGTTCCCTTGGACTGATCTGCTTTCACCGCGGGCTGCTGGGCCTTGTCCGCACGAAAGGGACGAAAAGTAGATCCCTTAGGCTTAGCCTTCTTATCCTGTGGTAGGAAAGCTCCCTTGCCTCCCATAACAGTGGATATGATCGAATCCAAACCTGGACCGAACAGAATCTTTCCTTGAAAGGATAGGGACAACAGCCTCGACTTCAAGGTCATGTCCGCAGACCAAGACTTTAGCCACAGAGCCCTGCGAGTTAAAACAGAAAACCCTGAAACCTTTGCGTCCAGGCGAATAATTTGCATATTGGCATCACAAATTAAAGAATTGGCAACCCTTAAGGCCTTAATCTTATCCTGTATCTCATCGATTGGAGTTTACCTTTCGACCATATCACACAGGGATTCACACCATTATGTCGCAGCTCCAGCCGCTGCCGGTTGAAAAACTAACCCTGTGTGCTGAAACATTTTTCTTGACATGTTTTCTAACATTTTATCCATGGGCTCTTTAAATGACAAACTATCCTCAAGGGGAATAGTTGTACTCTTTGCGAGCGTGGAAATAGCACCATCCACCTTAGGGACAGCCCCCCACAGCTCGAGCTGAGAGTCCGGGACAGGGAACAGTTTCTTAAAGGAAGAAGGGGAAAAGGAAGAACCTAAATCTAATAATAATAATAATAATTTTATTATTTTTATTATTTATTATTTTTACTATTTTTATTATTTTTATTATTAATAATAATAATAATAATAGCCATCTTAACAAGAACCAAGAAGGTCTGGGGCACCACCCTGTCCTCATATACCTTTTCAAGCTTAGGAATCTAAGGTTCCTCCGGAAGCTTGGTTCCAGAACCTCCAGAGGTCTAGAAGACGTCAATTTCGTCCCAGAGAGAGCGCCCTCAGAGACCGTCCTCGTCGGATAATCTCTCAGAGACATCCAACAGAGTAGATGACCCCCTGGGAAGGAAATGTATGTCTTTTGCTTTGCTTGCGCTTTGCAGGGCGTGTAGGGCATGGAAGGCCACAGAAACCTCCTCTTGCAACTGGGCAGCGAAATCTGGTGGCCACGAGGCCCCTCCCATGGGAGGATTAGTAGGGTCTTGGGGAGCTACATGTGTAATCGGAGATGAATGTTGGGAACACACCTCACGGGGCAGCAACCCCTCAGAGGTAAACGGCTCAGTAGTACTAAATATCTTATTCTTCTTAGATACTGTAATCTTATCAAAAGCATGTGGAACACAGTTGAGCAGGCGGATCAACCTGTACCTCCTCACAATAAACACAGGTACAGGTAGCCCTCAGTTTACGCCGGGGTTAGGTTCCAGAAGGAATGGTGGTAAATCAAAACCGTTGTAAATTGAAACCCAGTTTATAATGTAAGTCAATGGGAAGTGAGGGAGATAGGTACCAGGACCCTCTCAAAATTGTCATAAGTAACATCTAATACATTATTTTTAAAGCTTTGAAATGAAGACTTTAAATGCTAAACAGTATTATAAACCTAATAAAATAATCAAACACAGACTTCACTTGCATTTTTCTGCAAACAGTTCTTTCTATGCATTCCAATCTGGACTGATTTATAGACAAGAAGATCTTGTTACTTTGAAATCTGCTCGATAGCTCAGGTCTGGTTAAACTGATTAATTTCAGCTTGCTTGGCTTTGCTGCAACACAAGCCGACAGCTCCACCTACTGGCTATTTTAATAAATGCACTGCTTCTCAATGCTTTTCAATAGCAGTCACATGACTGGAAAAAAAAGTTGTTATTCTGAAACGGTGTAAATTGAACCGTTGTAAAACGAGGAACACCTGTATTTGATATGTTAGAGGATACTCCCTCTTTAATTAAATCTGAGTCCTCCATAGCTTGCGCCTTTAATACGGACTGTGATAGACTAAATGCCACCTTTATACACCAATGGCCAGGGTACTCACCACCTCCTATGACCCGGATACAGAGAAACCGTTATGTCTCCCGCAAATGCCGATCAGGAAAGAGGAAGTTGAAGAGGCCACACCCGGTCACATGGAGTGCCATGCAGGACCGCCCCTGCACTATACAGAAAGCCACCAAAAAAGGCTGCGCCAATCTTCACCTGACTGTTCACACATTGCTAGAGCCTCATCTTACACATGACGTAGCAATAACACAATAAAGATATTATGCATAAATCCCCCCTTTTCAATAATCCCCTTTCCAGGGATATTAACCCTTGATTCTATCAGATAAAATGAGACACACTGTGACCCTGTCTTCTTGCGTTATCATATGTGTATAAATGAAACGATCTTACCAGAATCTATGCCGTGGAATAGGAACACGGCCCTTCAAGTGTGACAGGTTAGTAGCATCGCTCCTGACATGGACTTGAGAGAATAAAGTCAGGCAGCGAAACTAGTCAACGCAGAGACGACACTCCCTGCATCTCCAAACTTTCATCCATGCTCTCACTGAGAGGCTGACAGGATTACTTAAAAACGCCAGTCCAATTTCGAAGAGTACTACCCTCCAAAAGAGACTACTCCGAATCTTCTGACACTTCTCTGCCAACCTCCTGTGATGAAAGGCAAAGAATGACTGGGGGATGAGGGGAGTGGGGGAGGTATATAAGCCTTTAGCTGGGGTGTCTTTGCCTCCTCCTGGTGGCCAGGTTCTTATTTCCCACAAGTAATGAATGAAGCAATGGACTCTTCCCATTAAGATGGAAAAAACAACACAAAAGCACTGAAAAAGTCTGACTTTAAAAATTAGAGAGTTTTTTTCCCCCAACAAATGTCAAAGTTGGTTCCATTTTCCTTCCCACTGTTACATGACAGCCATCAGCCAATCACAAAATACATAGATGTATATTCTGGGAATTCTTGCACATGCTCAGTAAGAGCTGGTGCCTCAGAAATTGTGCATCTATAAACACTTTGTACATTAGATAATGGAAGTGAAATGGATGCTTTTTGAAATTAAAAGTTGATGTTCAGTGAATAAAACATTTTTCTTTAGCAACTATCCCAATCAGGATAGAAATAGTTGTGTACAAACATGAACATAACGTTTCACTTTAAATCCAAGCAGCTTTAATATAAAAATTTTAATGCAAAAGAAAAATATTTTTAACACTGAAATATTGCTCTCAATATACAGGATAGACACATTTTGAGTAGTATTTCTCTTATAAAATAATTAGAAAGTATCTTAAAATTGCATGCTCTATCTGAACCACAAGAGTTTAATTTTGACTTCCATGTCCCTTTAAAAAAGGGACAGTCGGAGGCGGGGCTAGCTCCTGAGCTGAGAAGACGTGTTTGAGCTGAGCTCCAAAAAATTTGGCACATTTTCTTTGTAAAAAAACTTTATATTTTCTGCTCCAACCAACTTAAATTAGCTGACTAACAACCTAATAAGTACTCGAGCAGCTACACTACCATTTTTTGTCAGGACATCTGGCCGCAAATAGCCGCGTCGCAACAGATTGCAGCGTTACACCTAAGAGGACCTGCACAATCCCAGGGAACATCACCTACCCCCCACCAGCAATACAAATACACCTCTCCGGAGGGTCGGGTCTCAGCTCCGGAGGGCCGCAGGTGTGAACCGCAGAGAGAGGGAGGTAGCGGCATCAATTACCACACACAACCGGAGGTACTGAAACACGGGGATCCGCTCGCTGACGCCGGGGACAAGTCCCTTCGCAATAACCCTCTCACCGGAGACAAAAGTAGGACTTAAGACATACCGGCCATCTGAGAGGACACCTCACACAGGTAGAGTGACGCATCAAAAATAAGAAAAGGGCTAGATTTGTTGTGGCGCGAAATTCCGCCATCTTGACTGCAGCCTTTTGGGGCCCAGAGGCCTTCCGGAGCCATCTTGCTAAAGGGGACATTAATAGGAGTTTCCTGACGAAACAGAAGACCTGTGAGAGGGGTAAGCAAATTTTTCTAGCCCCCAAAACGCTACCTTTGGGACAGTGAAGGGCGACGTTCAGGCCAAACCCTGTGTAGGAGTTCCTGGGACTCATATAGTCATATTACAGGCCTCTCAGCACCACTTGACTGAATAATCCCCCCAACTAGTTTTACACCTAACTGTCAGAAAATACAGGGATATCTAACCTCACAAGCTAGTAGCAACAACCAGCAAGGGAGCCATACTGATCCTACTCTGAATAATAGGAGAAAGCCTGATTACTCTGCAGTCTATGTAACTGATTAAGGGGCTTTTTTTAAAAAAACGTGTTGCTATGAGTGCTACATAACGTCATCATAATGTACTGAGGCACTTCTAAGACTATTCAGTTCCTTACCACATTACCCCTGATAGATAGAATATCACTACCTCCTAGGCCTAAGGCGGCAGAACCAGAGGCTGTGCTTTGGGAGTTACATTAGGAGTGCTTTCAGGGGCGAAAAGGAAGTCAGACTAAGGAACTGTAAAATTCTCACAGTACATACTCAATTTACCCTCCAATTCAACCAGCTTATCCATAGCCCCTATGATGTTGACTCATTGAGCGAGATGAAGTGAGGGTGAAGTGGATCAGCCTTTTATCTCCTAAACCAGGTGCACAATCTGAGATCCCATCTTAAGTCAATGACACAGTAAAAAAAAAAAAAAAAAAAAAAAAAAATTCACTATACAGCTTAACCCCTTAGTTGATTGTTAAACCATAGTTCTCCACTATTTCATTGCATTCTTTCCCTGTGGGCCCTCCTTCATATCACATGAGGAAGAATAAAACACAGATGGTCAAGGAGTGCCTGTCTAAATCACAATTAAAACACAAACAACTGAACAAAGGCTCCCTTACACAGGGAGACACTCTGGACACCAGTATGACAGAATTATCAGCGTCTCTCCCTACGGACACTCAAAATAACGAACTGCTCTCTCAAATTAAATCCCTATTCCAAGAAGAGCTGAAATCTGCATTGTCTGACCTCCGTCAGGACATCAAAGAAATAGGTACCCGCACAGCAGAATTAGAGGAAAAACATAATTTATGCTTACCTGATAAATTTATTTCTCTTGTAGTGTAGTCAGTCCACGGGTCATCCATTACTTATGGAATATATCTCTTCCCTAACAGGAAGTTGCAAGAGGATCACCCAAGCAGAGCTGCTATATAGCTCCTCCCCTCACATGTCATATTCAGTCATTCGACCAAAACCAGACGAGAAAGGAGAAACCATAGGGTGCAGTGGTGACTGGAGTTTAATTAAAATTTAGATCTGCCTTAAAGACAGGGCGGGCCGTGGACTGACTACACTACAAGAGAAATAAATTTATCAGGTAAGCATAAATTATGTTTTCTCTTGTTAAGTGTAGTCAGTCCACGGGTCATCCATTACTTATGGAATACCAATACCAAAGCTAAAGTACACGGATGAAGGGAGGGACAAGGCAGGAACTTTAAACGGAAGGAACCACTGCCTGAAGCACCTTTCTCCCAAAAACAGCCTCTGAAGAAGCAAAAGTGTCAAATTTGTAAAATTTTGAAAAAGTGTGAAGTGAAGACCAAGTTGCAGCCTTGCAAATCTGTTCAACAGAGGCCTCATTTTTAAAGGCCCAGGTGGAAGCCACAGCTCTAGTAGAATGAGCTGTAATCCTTTCAGGAGGCTGCTGTCCAGCAGTCTCATAGGCTAAACGTATTATGCTACGAAGCCAAAAAGAGAGAGAGGTAGCCGAAGCCTTTTGACCTCTCCTCTGTCCAGAGTAAACGACAAACAGGGAAGAAGTTTGACGAAAATCTTTAGTTGCCTGCAAATAGAACTTCAGGGCACGGACTACGTCCAGATTATGCAAAAGTCGTTCCTTCTTTGAAGACGGGTTAGGACACAATGATGGAACAACAATCTCTTGATTGATATTCCTGTTAGTAACTACCTTAGGTAAGAACCCAGGTTTAGTACGCAGAACTACCTTGTCTGAATGAAAAATCAGATAAGGAGAATCACAATGTAAGGCAGATAACTCAGAGACTCTTCGAGCCGAGGAAATAGCCATCAAAAACAGAACTTTCCAGGATAACAGCTTGATATCAATGGAATGAAGGGGTTCAAATGGAACGCCTTGAAGAACGTTAAGAACTAAGTTTAAGCTCCACGGCAGAGCAACAGTCTTAAACACAGGCTTAATCCTAGCTAAAGCCTGACAAAAAGCCTGAACGTCTGGAACTTCTGCCAGACGTTTGTGTAGAAGAATAGACAGAGCAGAAATCTGTCCCTTTAACGAACTAGCAGATAAGCCCTTTTCTAAACCCTCTTGTAGAAAAGACAATATCCTAGGAATCCTAACCTTACTCCATGAGTAACTCTTGGATTCGCACCAATATAAATATTTACGCCATATCTTATGGTAAATTCTTCTGGTAACAGGTTTCCTAGCCTGTATTAAGGTATCAATAACCGACTCCGAGAAGCCACGCTTTGATAGAATCAAGCATTCAATCTCCATGCAGTCAGCCTCAGAGAAATTAGATTTGGATGTTTGAAAGGACCCTGAATTAGAAGGTCCTGTCTCAGAGGTAGAGACCACGGTGGGCAGGACGACATGTCCACTAGGTCTGCATACCAGGTCCTGCGTGGCCACGCAGGCGCTATCAGAATCACCGAAGCTCTCTCCTGTTTGATCTTGGCAATCAATCGAGGAAGCATCGGAAATGGTGGAAACACATAAGCCATGTTGAAGACCCAAGGGGCTGTCAGAGCATCTATCAGCACCGCTCCCGGGTCCCTGGACCTGGATCCGTAACAAGGAAGCTTGGCGTTCTGGCGAGACGCCATGAGATCCAGATCTGGTTTGCCCCAACGATGAATCAGTTGAGCTAAGACCTCCGGATGAAGTTCCCACTCCCCCGGATGAAAAGTCTGGCGACTTAGAAAATCCGCCTCCCAGTTCTCCCCCAAAAACGGATAACAATTTAATAATTAACGTTTTTATCACAGTCAAAACACACTGTCACAGGTCTGCTGTGACCGATTACCTCCCTCAAAATGAATTTTGGAGACCCCTGAGCTTTCTAGAGACGTCCTGGATCATGGAGGATGAAGTAGACAGATTGTGACTGAATTTTTACTGCGCAAAAAAGCGCTAAAATAGACCCCTCCCACTCATATTACAACAGTGGGGAAGCTCAGTTAACTGTTTCTATGCAGAAAACAAAGATAGCCATGTGGTAAAAATCATGCCCCAATAAGTTTTATCACCAAGTACCTCACAAAAAACGATTAACATGCCAGTAACCGTTTTGAACATACATTTTAAAAGTAATGAAGTGTTATTAATAAGCCCGCTACCAGTCGCTTTTACTGCAGTTAAGGCTCCTACATTACTTCAGTATTAACAGTATTTTCAGAGTCAATTCCATTCCTTAGAAAAATACATTCAGTGTACACACACTCATCAGCCTAATACCAGTCGCTATCACTGCATTTAAGGCTGAACTTACGTTACATTGGTATCAGCAGTATTTTCTCAGTCAATTCCATTCCTCAGAAAAATAATTCACTGCACATACCTCGTTTGCAGGGGGGCCCTGCATGCTATTCCCCTTTTCTGAAGTTACCTCACTCCTCAGATGAGAACAGCCAGTGGATCTTAGTTACGTCTGCTAAGATCATAGAAAACGCAGGCAGATTCTTCTTCTAATGCTGCCTGAGAACAAACAGCACACTCCGGTGCCATTTAAAATAACAAACTTTTGATTGAAGAAATAAACTAAGTTAAAAAACACCACAGACCTCTCACAACGACCTATCTTTAGTTAGGTTGCAAGAGAATGACTGAATATGACATGTGAGGGGAGGAGCTATATAGCAGCTCTGCTTGGGTGATCCTCTTGCAACTTCCTGTTAGGGAAGAGATATATTCCATAAGTAATGGATGACCCGTAGACTGACTACACTTAAGAGAAAAACCTGATGTGATAGCTTTTTGTATATGAGGTATTTCTTCAGCTATCTCAGACCATGAAGAATACATATATAAATTAGAGGAACAAATTGAGGACCTTGAGAATAGATCCCGCAGGTCTAATCTACGTATCAGAAATTTACCAGAAACATAAAAACCTAGACGAGACCATTAATTCACTTTTCCACCAACTGGTTCCAGATATAGAACCAGACAAGCTCCTAATGGACAGGGTACACAGAGCCCTCACCAAACCTCAACAGTCCTCTACTAGAGACATTGTCCTAAAACTCCACTATTTCCACGTTAAGGAATTAATTCTCAAGGCGGCCAGACAATTGCCAACGATTAACTTTGAGGGTCACTCCATCCATGTTTATGCAGATGTTGCTCCAATCACACTGAGGAAGAGGAGAGACCTCAAACCTGTCACGCTAGCTCTCACGAAAGCCCAAATCAAATACCGATGGCACTTTCCTTTCAAATTGGCCTTTGTTCACGCTAATGTCATACAACCTGAACGAAGGTTTATCTATCCTCCGCAGATTGGAGATTCCTTTTGAATCTCCCCAAACTTCTCTCAACAAGAACCCCCAAAGGAAGCCCATACAAAAAGAATGGACCCCGGTGGGTCAAGCCAAAAAACTAAGAAAAACCAAGAACACTGCAAATAACCATTTGGAGGCCGAGACGCCCCCTGAAGAATAAGAATTCCCACCAATCTGACAAATTCAATGGCTCAGAAGAGTTTCGAGCCTCACTAACTTTGGTTTACTAAGAGTGGACTTGTGGTTCTCAAGTCTTAATGGGACAAAAATGCCTACCTGCTACTCAAAATTTGACTTATATGCGACTTTTAAGTTTTAGAGTCTTTTTTTAAACATCCTTTGTATTGCAGGTTAGGCTCTACCTTGGCCTCACTCAGGGGCTGCTGTTATCACTGTTATTACTGTTATTGCTGCCAATATTGTTGGCGATTGTTATGAATGTTATGTTTGTCATTTTAATTACTTACCGGATCTATTGCACTACAACTTTCTTCTCCCCTTCCTATCTTTCTCATCATTAGACTAAGACATATACATTTTCACCTACGCATTACCCCTCTTCCCTTTCCCTAACCGTCTTAACTTAACTTTTTTCCCTTCCCCCCCATCCTCCCCTCAACCCTCTTTGACCCGTCTCACTATGATAAACAATATAGAACTATAACTTTTAGCTACGTTGAAACCATCACAGAGATCCAGTACCCACTTTCACCTTTCACCCTTCCCATCCCCCCACCAGTTCCTAATTGGGAGAGATTGTTCTAGATGTCTTTATAAGGGCCCTTCACCCTCCATATCAACATGTATTTCCCTGGCTAGGGATATTTACCTAAAGTTTAAGGTTATTTCGCTCATTATCATTTATTTTTTGTTTGTCCAGGTATGTCGTCAGTTAACTATGGTCTACCCATCTGAACTATTTCAGTTAACACTATGTGTCTCTTGTTGTATGATGAAAACAGGTGTCTCCTCATGGTTAGGTTCCAAGGTAAGTCCTGGCTCTCTCACTTTTACACTTAAAACGTGGTCAAATTCAGAACCCCTAATAGCTTGCAGCCTCGCTGTCCTTTTAGGACTCCTAAACTTATATGTCACACTTAGTGGTCTAGACGATAATGAAATATATTTAACCCCAAAAATGTCTATAAAAATCCTTTCACAATGTCAGAGGGCTCAACTCGGACTTAAAAAGAAAGAAAGCCATCACCACATATAAATCACTACATACCCACAGTCTTATTGCAAGAGACTAATTTTACTAAAAACTTTACTCCCAAGTACTTAAAGCGTATCCAACACAATATCATGCGATTAGTGGGAAAAAGAAATGTGGGGTTACCGTGTTGCTACATTCCTCTCTAAACTTCAAAGAGGAAGAAATCAGAGACAGAGAGGGAAGATTTTTACTAGTTAAGGGATTGATTCAAAACCCCCCCGATACTTATCGTTAATGTTTATGCTCCTAACGAGCACCAGGGTCCTTTCATGACCAAATTAAGCAAACTACTGACTCAGTGGAAAAGAGACAAGATCATCATGGGGGGCGACTTCAATTTATCCCTAGACCAAGATCTAGATAAGACATCAAACAAAATTTCAAGGATCAGACCCGCCTGTTCAACAACACACATTTTGAAAGATTTTACGTTAGACCACAATTTGATTGACAGCTGGAGATCCCTACATGAAAAGGTTAGAGATTTTACTTACTTCTCTCCTATGCATCACACTCAATCTAGATTAGATTACATATTCCTTAGTCAAATCCAGGTCCCTCTTCTAATTAGCGCTAAAATCATAAACTGTCCCTAGTCAGACCAGACCATTCTATGGTAGAAGCCACCATAACGGGTATCTTGAATCCTACCAGATCCAAATCATGGACCCTTAACGCCAATCTATTACAGGATGCTCTAATTTCACAAAAGATTATAGAACACTTAGTAGAGTTCATGAGACTTAATTCAGGCAGTACTCCTAATCAAACTACAAGCTAAGGCTAATACACTAAAGGTCCCAATTTACGGCTAACACCAGCAGAAAAAAGAAATCTGAATTGAAAGCCATAAATGAGATAAACAAATTACTAGATAAAGAAGCAGCCAGATCTATTAAACAGATAGATACTCACTACTACATATACGGGAATAAGCCCGACAAGATGTTAGCTAACAAGCTCAAGGAAATAACTAGATGTACCACAGTCCCACAAATCCAATTATCAGACCAGAAGAACATTAATGACCCCTCCAAATAGCTAACACTTTCGCTGACTTTTACCATAATCTTTACAACCTTCCCACACACCACGGCATGGCTGACAGATCTGAGAAGTTAAGCGCTTTCCTAGACGCAAACTCACTCCCAACGATTACAGAAGACGAAAAAAGCAGTCTAAACGCCCCTACTGAGATTGAGATTGAGATAAAACATACCATTAAAAACCTAAAGAGCTCTAAGACGCCTGGTCCGGATGGTTACTCCGGAATTTTTTACAAATTTCAGGATGAATTCGCTCCCCTGCTTTCTCAGGTGTTTCATTCCATAATGCAAAAAAAAAAAAAGAAATGCTAATGGCCAGAATAGCAGTCATCCCAAAACCAGGAAAAAATAGGCTTCACTGCCAAAATTATAGACCCATATCATTGATAAATCAGGATGTAAAAATCTTCACAAAAATTCTGGCCAACAGACTTAATCCTTTTCTCGAGAGGTTGATCCATCCGGACCAGGTCGGCTTTATTAGAAACAGGGAAGCCCCGGACAACACCCGCAAAATTGGCCTGATTTGGCTACAACTGAAAAAACGCCTTCTATGTTCCTCAATTTGGATGCAGAGAAGGCGTTTGACAGAATCAATTTGGAATACATGTTTGCAGTGCTGAAGAAAACGGGTATCACGGGAGCTTTCTTTGACGCCCTCACTACACTATATTCCCAACCGTCAGCATTTGTGAAACTTTCAGGGTACCAATCTAAACCTATACAAATTAGAAACGGGCGAGACAAGGGTGCCCTCTGTCCCCACTTTTATTTGCCCTTTGTATCGAGCCGTTAGCTATTCAAATTAGAAACGACCAATATCTCTGGCCCCCCAAGGCAGAACATAGTGCAATCTGCGATATTATCGCAGAAAGTGGAGCCTGCCTGCAGAAAGAATGGCCAGGTCTGTTAAACAGAGAATTTTTTCTTCAACAGAATTTTTTTTTTTTCTTCTGGCCAGTGCAGTGCTTTCAAATGGACAACCGGCACATTTTTAGTGCAGACAGTACTTTTAAATTATTGTCTAATGGCTGCTCTGCACCTGAAATTGATACTTTTTTATGCAATATCATTGATACTTTTACCCGCCAGAACGGCTTCTGCGACTGTGAGGTAAGTCAGTTCTCGGCACAGGGCATGTGTTTTTTTTTTTACTTTAGCCCTGCTGCGGGCAAGCAGAAGGAGTAAAAGTTTTTTTAAAATGTTTTATTATTATTGTATTATTTCAATAGAGCCGAGCGGTGGTGCCGCGGTAGCGTGAGGAGAGGGCTGAGTGAGAACAGGAAAAGAGCGCACAACAAATGTTTACATTTGCGCACATCTCCTACTGCAACGCATCACATCATTCTGGGAGACCATAGACCGGCAATGTGTGCTGTATGCCTCAACAGCGTATCACCTACAGCACGTCTTAGCTATGATCTACATTCAGAGATCTGCCCCTGCATTAATATTTCAATAGAGCCGAGCAGTGGTGCGGTGGTAGTGTGAGAAGAGGGCTTAGTGAGAGCAGGAAAAGAGTGTATCACCTACAGCATGTCTTGGCTATGATCTACATTTACAGACCGGCCCCTGCATTAATATTTCAATAGAGCCGAGCGGTGGTGCGGTGGTAGTGTGAGAAGAGGGCTTAGTGAGAGCAGGAAAAGAGCGTATCACCTACAGCACGTCTTAGCTATGATCTACATTTACAGACCGGCCCCTGCATTAATATTTCAATAGAGCCGAGCGGTGGTAGTGTGAGAAGAGGGCTTAGTGAGAGCAGGAAAAGAGCGTATCACCTACAGCACGTCTTAGCTATGATCTACAGTCACAGACCGGCCCCTGCATTAGTGTACAGCATGGTGACCTGCAAGATCCCATATACCGGAGAAATGCTGTGCAAGTGGGTGATGAGGTTACACATGCTGTACACTAATGCAGGGGCAGGTCTGTGAATGTAAATCATAGTAGACGTGCTGTAGGTGATACGCTGTTGAGGCATACTGCATACATTGCCGGTCTGCGGTCTCCAAGAATGATGTGATGCACTGCAGTAGGAGATGTGTGCAATGTAAACCTTTATTGTGCGCTCTTTTCCTGCTCTCACTCAGCCCTCTTCTCACACTACCGCCGCACCACCGCTCTGCTCTATTGAAATATTAATGCAGGGGCCGGTCTGTAAATGTAGATCATAGCTAAGACGTGCTGTAGGTGATACGCTCTTTTCCTGCTCTCACTAAGCCCTCTTCTCACACTACCACCGCTCGGCTCTATTGAAATATTAATGCAGGGGCCAGTCTGTAAATGTAGATCATAGCTAAGACGTGCTGTAGGTGATACGCTCTTTTCCTGCTCTCACTAAGCCCTCTTCTCACACTACCACCGCACCACCGCTCGGCTCTATTGAAATATTAATGCAGGGGCCGGTCTGTAAATGTAGATCATAGCTAAGACGTGCTGTATGTGATACGCTCTTTTCCTGCTCTCCCTAAGCCCTCTTCTCACACTACCACCGCACCACTGCTCGGCTCTATTGAAATATTAATGCAGGGGCAGGTCTCTGAATGTAGATCATAGCTAAGACGTGCTGTAGGTGATACGCTGTTGAGGCATACAGCACACACGGTCTGTGGTCTCCCAGAATGATGTGATGCGTTGCAGTAGGAGATGTGCGCAAATGTAAACATTTGTTGTGCGCTCTTTTCCTGTTCTTACTCAGCCCTCTCCTCACACTACCGCCGCACCACCGCTCGGCTCTATTGAAATATTAATGCAGGGGCCGTTCTGTGTAATGAGCCCACTGAATGTAAATCATAGTCCTCAGTGTATACCTGCCCTTTAAGCAGATTTTTTTGTTGGTACTATGGCACTTACTGGGTGGAAATTGCTAAATTAATTTACTCCTCCTGAGCCCTTCCATGTCCCTAGCCAAAGCCGTCCTGGGGCCACAATTCAATTCTACAGTAATTTTTATCTGATAATCCAGTATTTCTCCAGTCCAGTGTTACCAAAACTCCTCTCCTTTACAAATGTTTTATTCCTGTCCTCACACCCTCAGTGTTAATATAATCTATACATTTGTGTGTCTATGTATACTATCTTGCTTTGTTCACTGGCTGTGTGAGTGTAAAGAATACATTCCAGTCCATTTCAGGTTCTTTTGGCATTACTGCAATAAGCTTGTTTTTTTGTTTTTTTTTTAAATGCTTCTCTGGAAACAAAAAATAAAAAAAAATGATGCCAATATGTTCTAAAAACTCGCCCTAAGACACTGTTATTGTTAGGTTGGCAGTATTTTGGTTATTGTGGTGGGTCAGTTTGTTGTCAGAAGGGGCTAAATAGTTTGCACACTCCTCTTTTACAACCAAGGGGTTATGCTAGCAAATTTAGATCAGCGACACATCTGTTATTTATTATCACCTTCCCTCACTAAATATTGGAATCAGATTTTAAACAATGAATGAACAGCCAAAGCCTTGTTATTTGCAAATTGTAAATAGCAATAATAATAATACTAATATAATTAGTACTAGTAGACTAGTATTATTACTATTAGCGTAAGTTTCTGTGATGAAAGAGAGTCTACTTTTGTTTGCCTACTATAGCAGTGCTTCCTCAAGAACAGTAAAAATTAAACCAGGGTTGTGAGTGATATACATTTTAAATGTTAACAGAACAAAAATTCTATTAACATTTAAAATGTGTATCACCACCCTGGTTTTATTTTTATTTTTCTTGGGGAAAAAAGGAATGGTAACTATATTGTGGTTCTTTAAGCATATGCACAAAAGGTGGCATAGGGGACTTTATATTTGATTGTCAGCTGAGCAGAGCTGGTAATGATAGAATGGGGTCAGTCCACACATATATACACCACATATGCACACACACATATATACACATTACATGTGAAAGTTTACCAAGTTTTAAATAAATGTTTGTTTATGAATGATTTAAAACCAAATTTTATTTAAAAATGACCTGCAGAAAAATATTCAGTACAAAAAATCTCATCGCAGAAAGTGAAAAAAAGTTCTGCTTCTGGGCTCTGGCCTTCGTATAGGGGTTAATGAATATAAAATCGCTATTCGCGGACGACATTATACCATCACTGACCAAACCCCTCCTTTCTCTCCCTCCTTTATATGCAATGCTTCAAAATTACGGCATCTTATCCGGATACAAAATAAATGGGGATAAATGTGAATCCCTTGGAATCAATTTGCCCCAATACACAAAAAAGCTATTAGAGATTATTTTTTCCTTTCACTTGGGTTTCTAAAAAGCTTAGGTATCTTGGAATCAATCTCACAACCGACATTTATGCCTTATATCAAGCAAATTATTTACCAATGTTCACTCATATTAGGAACTTAATCACGAAATGGCTAAAGCTTAAGATCTCTTTCTACGGCAGGAATGTTTCTACAAAGATGACCTTGCTCCCAAAGCTACTGTACCTATTCCGGTCCCTACCAATCTCTGTCCCCATATCCGAACTCAATGCACGCCAAAGAGATATTTTGCGTTTTGTATGGCAGGGAAAACGTGCAAGAACAAAAAAAAAATCATGAGTACGCATCGGAGGGATGGGGGGGTTGGGTCTCCCACATTTGGTATCTTATTATTCAGCCCGTATGGCCCAAACTATACATCGGTTTAGTAATACCAAACAACCTTTATGGACACAGATTGAATCACAGATTGCTAATACAGATCAGATATATAGACTTTTATGAACTCCCAAAAAGAATAGACACCCCTCATTGTGTAAATATGTAGCGATATCTCACACGATTTTCTTATGGAATAAATTGACCGCTAAATTTCCCTTAATCCAGGATAAATGAAAATTAATACCTCTAGTTTTACCACAAACCACGATAGATCTACACATACAAAAAAAATGGGCTAACAAAGGACTGTACAGAATTGCAGACGTATATATTGACGGAGGTTTCCTCTGATTCGAATATAGAGACATTGACCCCCAACAACAAAAATATATGGTATCATTACCTGCAGTTAAAATCCAGAACTAACGCAGTAACAGAACTCTCCAAGCTACCACAGAGTACAACTTTTGAATCATTATGCTTAGCCAAAGAGCCGATGCATAGAACAATTTCAACACTATAACCCACTTTCAATAGCAAACCCAGAGAGACTAAACCCCCACATATACTGAAATGGGAACAAAACTTAAAGACTTGGTCCCTAGAGACTTGGACTACTAATCTGGTACAACAACAGAAGAAGCAGATACCAGGTAACGGCAGTTTCGAAATCCAAATTTATTTCTGTGAGACAGTGCAAGAACAATGTGCCCCAAACATGTAGAGAGAACAAGGCCCTTGTTGAAAGAGAACTACCTTAAGGTAGCATTTAAACGGTATATTTGGAGGTTCAGAGGAACCCTCTTTGAATCTCTGTTATAGAGGCTGTAATGAAAGGGGAACATATCTTCATATGTGGTGGGAGTGTGGTGGAATAAAAGAAATTTGGGAAAAAACCTCAAAGCTCCTCAGCGATCTCTTCCATAAACATATTATATTATCTCCTGAACAGGCCTTATTACACTTCCCGATTCCCAGTATTATAAAACATCAAAAATTAGTAAAGACCATCTGCACGGTCGTTAGGATCTGCATCGCACAATACTGGAAATCCACACCTCCAAATTTCACTTTTATTGATTCAAAAATAACACACCATTATGAAATGGCTAGCCTAGCGGCTGAGAACCTAAACACCAAAAATGAGTTCATTATACAGTGGGAGCCATTCATAATGCACCATGAAGCTAGAAGACAGAGAGGTAGGGAGCCCCTTTAGAATAAATCAACAGGCTAATGCACATTTAAGAGAGAGCCGGGACCGATTGCCAACTACCTCCTAAAACCACCATGTAGGTAGAGTTTGATTTTGTTCTTGCTTAACTGTTAATAATAATGCTTATATTATTTTCTGAAGCTGAATGAGCACCGCATATATGGGTTTCGGCCTATCAAATGTAAATGATGGACACCATTGAAACTTTGTTAACTGTCATTGATTAACCCGACCATACATACCTAAACTTGTTATGAAAAAATCAATAAAATTCTTTTAAAATAAAAAGGGACAGTCTACTACAAAAATGTTATGGTTTGAAAAGATAGATAATCCCTTTATTTCCCATCCCCCAGTTTTGCACAGTGAACATGGTTATATTACTATACTTTTTACCTCTCTGATTACCTTGTATCTAAACCTCTTTTGACAGCACCCTGATCACATGGCTATTTATTATTTATTAACTTGTGTACTCCAATAACTCCACAGGGGTGACCGCAATGTTATCTATATGGCCCACATGAACTAGCAGTCTCCTGTTGAGAAAAGCAAATTAAAAAAAAAAAAAAGCATGTGATAAGAGGCTGTCTATAGTGGCTTAGAAACAGGCAGACATTTAGAGGTATAAATGTTATAAAAGTATAATATAACAATGTTGGTTGTGCAAAGCTGGGGAATGGGTAGTAAAGGAGTTATCTTTTTTAAATTTTGGTGTTGACTGTCCCTGTAAGCTTCTGACACCACAGACTAACATAAAATGCAATAACATCTTACTCATGTCCAATAAGGTCATAAATCATGTTTTGAACAGGTAAAACCCAATGATAATTTTATGAAATTTAGTAGCCATTATAAAAGTGTGGGGTGGGGGGATTTTTTGTGAAGTCAGTCAAGAGCTATACCACACCATTTTGTAGATTTCTTTCATATGGACAATATTAGTCAATGGAAAGTGTTGCTAGGTAACAGAAAATCACACACCTGTGAAAATTGTATTTTTACAGAAATTCAGGAACTTAAAACAAGTTAAGCGCATTCTTTACCCACAAACTCCTGTTACACAGGTAAGGGAGCACAAGGTATTTCTGGAATTGCATAGTTAATAAGCAATAACCATTAACTGTGTACTTTGGCAAGAGTGCAGAATATAAAACTAGCAACATTCTACTTTCCTTAAACTAATGCGATTAAAAGCATCAATTCCAGAGTGCAGATTATATCTCTAAATAGGATTTCAAATTAAATATACACCAATGGCTTCAAAATTGATTTGAAATAATCTAACACTATATATATATATAGATATTTAGGTTTTTTTTTTTGTTTTTTTTAATTTTTTTTTATTGAGGTTATAAGAAATATTACAGAAAATGTTCATCCATTGACATTGAAAGTTTAACATTGGAACATATATAGTATACTCAAAAACATAGTGAAAAAATAAAAATATAACAGTTCTGGGCATGGATTCTGTGCTTCTCCAGCAGAATAACAAAACAGTAGCTATGCAGTATGGAACTGTATCTGGTATTCTTATTGTACAAATTATGAGTAAATAAATTTGTAACAAATATCTAGTTAACATAAGTAGTATTGTAAGATATGAATGACTGGTAAAACCACAAGTGATAATGAAACCTCATTTTTATATTATATGAATAAGAAAACTGGTCTCCACATTGCGAGTCATGCGGTTACTGAACAGAATGAACAGGAAAATTGGGGCAAGTGGAGATTAGCTATTGTTTGGCCGCTTTTGAACCAAGTTGGCTGGGATGGGGAAAGGGAGTGCAGCGGGCAAGAGCCGCTCTGAGTGGAGTGGGGAGGGGATTGGGGGGGCGGAGCCTAGATTATATCAAAATAATACAATGCAAGGGATAAATATAGAGTGTATTATAGAGCTAAAGGGATGGACTACAAGGGACAATCTATCATTTATATAGTTACTAGGGGGGGGAACAGTAATTGCTCAGGGCATAGTAATTTATATACGAAGTTGAGGGGCTAATCAGAAGTCCCTATCCGGCTAAATAGAAAAGCTTTGGTCACGTATCTATAAGCATAGGAGATGAGGTGCTGGTAATACCCTATATGGGGATGCTCTATATAATTGGATATCCAAATTCCTCTGGGGAGGTCAATAGAAAATGTAAGGTGGTTGCTAGAGGCTATTATTTAACACTATTATATAATGAGGGGTCATAGTTATGTAGAAGGCAACTGAGTCCTGGTCCAACACGTAATACAAATAAATCTTCTATAAGATGAATAAGGGTAGTTCTTAGGAAAGGTATGTGGAAGGGACGGGTATTAGTATGTATGGAATATAGGGGACTTCTGGGTGAGCACCTCTCCTGGGGAAATGCCAGCTATAGGCGATGCGGGAAAAAGGAGTAGGGGTATGACCCGCAGGTAACCAGTACCGGCGGGAAAGGGAGGAGAGGGGCCAAGCAGTAGCAGATAATTTGCACTAACCATAAATTCACCCTAGGGAAAATCATTTTCTAGAAGAATAAATAAAATAAGGTTTGCAATATAACTCTCATATATAGTGGGGAATATACGCATTATCGAAAACAAAAACAAAAATCTTGCACAAAGATGACACCACAACATGGATAGCTTAGTTGATTAGGGACCTAAAAGCTTACCAGATATCTCCTATCATAGTACATAATACCCTAAACCTGTGTCATTTTTTTTTATTTTTTTCCCTCCTTTTTTAACATCTATGAACACTGTTAGAGAACAACAGTACCTGTAGGTTACTAATTAGAATGGACCATCCAGTAATGACTCTTAAATTCTCAAAGGCCTGAGGGGCAAACCAGGGATGAACCTGCTCACTATGCTTAATATGCCATTTGTTACTCAAGTTTCCATCAGTCAGCCGCAAAGTGTTCAAGAGCTTAGCTGCAGGTAGGGGGTTTAAGCACGTCAAGGAGAAGGCACATCGGTATATCTAATATAAAGTGTAATGAAGTTCATTGGTAGCTCTAGCTTGCACAATGCTTGTATAATAGAAGCTAATCCTTAATCCTTGTATGAGAGTGGGTCTAGTGAGAGTAGACATATATTAATAGTGCTATAGGGGGATTTCCCTACTCGTATAGAGAAGGAGTCCTACCATAAGCTCTGTGTCAAGCATGGGCTATTTTACAAATGGCTATGACTGGGGTATAATATATATATCTAAAATTGGGGTAGATTGCAAGTAGGTCTATCCTTACTTAAATATAAAATGAAGGTGAACCTACAAAATCAAACAAAGAACAATAAACTGGCTTGAGCATATTTCTGCATACTACCAAGAATTTATAATGTACAGGAGGCTGACCTCAAGTATTTTGTCACCACATCTTATTAAAGTAGAGAACTCACTCAACCAAAGGGGATGGTCACTATAAAAGAGACTGATGAATATAAGTGGACTAATGACCTGTGACATAGGCATTTACATACTTCACTTAACGTGACCAGAAAAGTTATTGTCCTGAATCAGATATGTCCCTTGTAGCGGGTAGTCCTCATGCTTCTGGGTTTAGTGGGCCAGCGTATCTGGCATACCTATGTAATGTATTACAACTGTCCTGCCAATTAGTGTAGCACACTGCAAAAATAATGGTATTTCTCAGGCTATCAGCCGTCATCAACTAAAATTACCATATTTATGCTATTCACAGAAGAAAAGGTAGAACAAGATTCTGGGTCATGAAGAACGTATAAAACAGAATCTTATAAAGTCAACCTTTACCAATTAGCCGACTCCGACTCTATCGGCCCGTCTGTAGGGGTGTCTCAGGACTGAAAGTCTCCAGCATCGCAGGTGATGGAAAGAGAGCCACTTGCAGAATGATCTCACATGCGGTAGGCCTGGGCTCCCCGTCGTGACTACTAATGTACAGGGCAGGAGCTGGGAAGAAACTATTTTGAGCCACAGCAGAATTCTAGTCGACCGGCTTTTCTCTTCTATCTCTTCCGGGGGTGGTGAGTGTCCAGTGACTGCCGAGTCTTCTATACTCTCTCCAGCTCCTGCAGCTGGCTGATACTGTGGGGAAGATGAAGCACAGTCTGGCTCTCGAGCATTTATCTCAGGATTAGCGTGTATCAACCTCTGTAGTAACCCACGGTCAGTATTAGGCTCCGGTTTCACTTCAAGTAGATCTGCAGGTAATTCTTGGGAGATATCTTGACTGGGATGAACCCTAACAGGGCAGCTGGAAAAAGATCTCAGGGTATGTATAATATCCGCCCGTTGGAGATCTAAGCGAGAGCTGAGCTCAGCTAAGATGCGGGTTAGAGACATTCTTTCTCCCTATCCTCCGTAGCTTGATTTATCAATGTCCCACTGAGGATTATTTTCTCAGGTTGAAGTGCTGCCTGTCGGTTGGGAGATTCTTTATATCTGTGCAGCAAACATCCGTTTTTGTTACGGATGTGTTTTAGGCCACAATATTTATGTATAGTGGTATGCGTGTATTTATCCGGTACTCACATCAAGCAGGCTTTCGTGAAGAATCTCCTGCATTGTAGTCGCATAGACATTCCTGTACAAGTATTCGCTGTGTGGCCTCAGGCTATATAAAAAAAATAAAAAAAAATATTATCAGGCCATTCTCTTCAGCTTCTATGTACTTCCATTCCAATATGGCGCCTGTTGTGCTGCTCTGCCCGGTGTGAGTCTCTATGTTGCATGGCCACTGCACAGCGTTTAACAGAGGAAACTGTAGCAATACTTTCCCTGTCACTTCATGGGCTTTCCAGTCTCTTATGCCGCAGACGGTTGAGATGTCTCCTCTATAGAACAGTCTAACGGAGCATTGGTCTCTGAGCTCAGTCAAATTGCGGCCATTGCCATCTCTGGCCGGCTCCGCCCCAGATATTTAGGTTTTGATGTGAGGCATACTAAAAAGGTTATGAAAACCATGTATTTGCCCTAAAATAGGTAAAGGCTCTAGCATTGTGTGTGTCAAACACCCTCAGTCAGATTACCATCATTAAATTGTCAACAATGTGCACAAGTGCTTTCCAGGTTAAAATAGAAGCATTTCTGCAATAGTTGCATTAGCCAACATGTTTCTAGTAAAATAAATTGTTTCAAATTCATATGCACATTTTCTATGAGCGCCCCTTGCACCAGTATTTAAACGCTGCATCTGCTTAGCTGTAGCTTGTATGATACAAGTTAAGTCATTACTGACATGATACATGCCACACTGTCTGAACAGGCGCACAGGGCACCCACAGTATATGTGCAACTGAATCGGTAACAACAAGAAGTATTTTTGCGAAGTATTTTTGCGAATCCAAGTACATTGCAAAAATGCTTCCATTCAAACAAATACAAAAATTCACATTTCAGTTATGAATACTGTGCTCCTTACTTTCTCCAACTCTCAAAGAGAAAGCATTTTTGTGCATTGCTGTACTGGAATCACTAAAATACAATTCAGTGCATCACTGCCTTACTATAGTGCCTACAAATTCAGCACACAGTGTCCTTGCACCATCATGTACTGTTCCCCACTGCAGAGAGTAAAATGGTTACTAGACTGGCAGATTTATACAGAAGCACATTTGTGTGTCAGTAGTGCTTCCTAAGATTTCATCTTCATGTTGTCAATCATCCTGCATCATCTGATCACCTGACGTGCCTGCAAACTAGCTCTAGGGCGGCTGGTAAGATCCAGCGCAACATTGTTATATAATGGCACAGAGGATGGGGGTAAACCTGTAAAGCAAGAGATGCTAGTTTTTATAAAAGGTGTCACTCCTACAGGGAAAGTTCTAAGCCTGCCTAAGACATTGTTGATCTTAAAAAGGTCATTAACAAAAAGATGTCTAACTTGCTTCAAGTGTTTGTGAAGCCAACTGCAAATTACACTAATACTCATATTACAAACCATGAAAAAAAAAAAAAAAAGAAAAAATTATATATACACACACTATGTATGTATGTATGTATGTATGTATGTATGTATGTATGTATGTATGTATGTATGTATGTATGTATACACAAAACCATTTTTAGATTCCATTCTTGGGGCGCTTTATGCACACAGTTATCCTAACACGCCATCTGTATACATGCATTTCTATTATACAGCCCCTCTGATGCAGGTACTCAAACTACAATATAAACAGAAATATTGACAGAACTATTTTCTTTCTAACACAAACGGAGTATTCACTTCTGATGAAAAACGGCATGAACACTGCACAGGTCACTGTTGGCATTTCTCTTGAATTTATAATAAGGTCTTTATGGTTTCTTTTTCCATGCATAGAATATGAACTGCTTGGAATATAATATAATTTAAGAAGGATTGATGCCATATATTTGTATACCAATGTCATATGTATGTTTTTTGTATGTTGCTATTATTTACACTAATTTTTGAATGAATTTTTTGTACTTTATTTACACACCTGAGTCTTATTGTGGGTGTGTCTCAAACCACCAATCAGGTGGCTTTGCTTGTGATTGGGTGCACTAATTAGGGGAGGGGGTTTGTCTGTATATAAAACTTTTCACTTCGATTTAGTCTGAGGAAGGGGGTGAATACCTCGAAACGTCACGCTAGTAAATATACTATTTGTATTTCAAAACCAGAGTGCTATTTTTCTTGACTGTTTATTATCTCTATTTTGCACCCTAGTGCCTACCTGACCAGTTTGGCGAGAGTGCTTTTTGACTTGAAGATATATATAATGTAATCCATCTCATTTTTAATTGGTGTGTTATGAGATACATGAGGATCTGGGACATGAAACTCAAATTTTTTCTTTCATGATTCAGATAGAGAATAAAATTATAAACAACTTTTCAATTTACTTCTATTATCAAATTGGCTTCATTCTATTGGTATCAATTGTTGAAGGAGCAGCAATGCACTACTGGTTTCTAACTGAACACATGGGTGAGCCAATGACAATCGGTATATATATGCAGCCACCAATCAATAGCTAGAACCTAGGTTCTTTGCTGCTCCTGAGCTTACTTAGATAAACCTTTCAGCAAAGGATAACAAGAGAAGGAAGCAAATGTAATAATAGAAGTAAATTGGAAAGCTGTTTAAAATTGAATGTTCTGTCTAAATCATGAATGTCTAATTATGACTTTACTGTCCCTTTAAAATTTCCATTATAAATATAAAACGAATAACATTAAGGCTGAACCCAAAAGATGTGGAATAGATTTGTGGCTTTTTAATAAGTTGAAATAGCATTACATTTGATTTCCCATTATCTGTGGGAGCCAATTTGCTGAAAAACCTGTTTAATAAAGCAAGGAGTTTGGTAAATGTATTTAAAACTGATGTTAAACAGTAAGAGGGGACTATTTTCCTCAAGGCAGAAAAATCTTTTTATTTGCTTATTTATTCACATATTTAAAAAGGGACAGTCAACTCCAAAATTGTTATGGTTTAAAAAGAAAGATAACCCCTTTATTACCCATTCCCCAGTTTTGCATAACAAATAGTTATATTAATATACTTTTTACCTCTGTGATTACCTTGTATCTAAGCCTCTGCAGACTGCCCCTTGTTCACATAACTATTATCTAATGCCTTTCATGTTAGCCAATTAGTACAATGTTAGCAACAACTCCACGGGTAAGAGCACAATGTTATCTATATTGCCCACATGAATAAGCAGTCTACTGTTGCAAAAAGCTAATAATAAAAAAACACATGTAATAAGAGGCTGTCTTTAGTGGCTTAGAAAGAGGCAGAAATGTAGAGATTTAAATGTTATAAAGTATATTAATATAACGATGTTGGTTGTGCAAAGCCAAGGAAGTAAAGGCATTATTTATGCTTTTTAAATAATAACAATTTGGGTGTTGACCGTCCCTTTAAACAATGTTCTTTGTTTGGGTTAATTATTGTTTCACTCAGTGTGACTGATCTACAGTGCAGCAGGAATTTCCCTTAAAGGGAAACACTGCTGTAGGCAAATAGGTCAATACACAAAAGGCTCTTACTTTGAGACTTTTTAAAAACACATTCCCCCATATCTATAACTCACACAGTGCCTGTACTTTACAAGTGACTTTTTTCTGAAACAGAATTTTGCTTTTAAAATGTCCTTATCAAGCTGCCTAGTTAGCAAACTTCCCTTTTAACATATAGTATGCATAAATATTAGTGAAAGCTTTAATAGGTAGCCTACAATACTGCGTTTGGCTGCATAAACAAAACTGCAAATAAACATTTTATAAGAAGTTCAAACATCAAACAGCTGATGTTTACACAATGCATAATAGCAGAGCAACTCACTACACAATTTCATTACTCTATGGCCTGGAACACCACACTTGTGCTCAGCTGCTGTCTCCTCTTTGCAGTATGTTGCACATCAAAATAAACATTTTATACAATAATTTAAATGCAGAAACATAACTAAAATCACACAAATGTAGTAAACCGACAAAATTCTAATTTATTTATGTTAAGTCTATAACTCCCCTCCACAAAAAATGAATAAATCCTTTGTACTTTAGGAATACAAAATAATGTTAAAGACTAGTCAGTCACGTTTTTATAAAGTATTCACAGATCATCCAGTCTTTTTCCATTCAAGGCTCTGTGTAACCGTAAACACATTACTAACATACAAATACAGCCAGAATATGAAGTGAAAAGCTCACCTGTACTTGCACAGACTGCATTGCCAGATCACAAGGAGCTTTCAGAGCCTTGGGTCTTGTAGCGTACCAATAAGTTGTCAGAGCAGCAAACGCCCCAAAGCCCATCAACGTGTTAGTAGGAAGAGTCCGCACATATTCACGAACGTCTCCTAGCTCAGGAATCCTCAGGTTTCTAAATAACTCATGTGCCTGCATTGTGACAGATTCTCTTTAAACCTGTGGGAGGGGACACAGGACGGGAGAGTACAATGTTAATATTTTGTTTCCTTGCCAAAAGTCTATTGGTGTGTAAATTATATAACAAGCCTTGTTTTTTTTTTCTACAACAGTTTGTATATACATTGTGGTAAAGTATTCACTCTGCCCCTCTACATATAACTTCACAGTATACCTGTTGCATCACACTCCTAAACAGAGAAAAAACACTTTGCAATAATGTAATTTATTTTGCCTAAATTTTCCTATAATTTGAAAATCAAAGGGTTTCTCCACTGCCGTCTAAGACTGGATAGCACATTCAAAATGCAAATTCTGACATGTTACACAGGGGTTGTTGTATTAGTATATATCGGAGGTAGACAAATCGGTGTAAAATTTAGGAGCCAGACGTTGTGGGGGGGGGGCACAGTATGTATATATCTATATCTATCATTCTCTAACTGGGCGCTGCAAAAAAAAAAAAAAAAAATAATAATAATAAATAATAAAGAAATAAAGAAATAAAGAAATACACACACTTTTCACGTATGCCCCAAAAATACAAAACAATTTAAATGAACGTTATTATTTTGTTTGCAGACCTTTAACAATGCAGTGCTTAAAAAAAATAAAAATACATTTTTAAACAACTTTCCAATGTACTTCAGTTATCAATTTTGCTTCATTCTCTTGGTATCCTTTGTTGGATGAGCTTCAATGCAATACTGGAAGCTAGCTGAGCACATCACTAATCCAATGACAAGAGGTATATATACACCCACAATTCAGCAGCTAGCTCCCAGCTCCTGAGCCTACCTAGGTAAGATTTTCAAAAATGTGGCTAAAAATCCAATGTTTTTTTTTTATTTATTTAAAAATATTTTTTTTTCTTAAAAAAACATAATTTATGTAAGAACTTACCTGATAAATTCATTTCTTTCATATTAGCAAGAGTCCATGAGCTACTGACGTATGGGATATACATTCCTACCAGGAGGGGCAAAGTTTCCCAAACCTCAAAATGCCTATAAATACACCCCTCACCACACCCACAATTCAGTTTAACGAATAGCCAAGAAGTGGGGTGATAAGAAAGGAGCGAAAGCATCAAAATAAGGAATTGGAATAATTGTGCTTTATACAAAAAAAAATCATAACCACCACAAAAAGGGTGGGCCTCATGGACTCTTGCTAATATGAAAGAAATTAATTTATCAGGTAAGTTCTTACATAAATTATGGTTTTCTTTCATGTAATTAGCAAGAGTCCATGAGCTAGTGACGTATGGGATAATGACTACCCAAGATGTGGATCTTCCACGCAAGAGTCACTAGAGAGGGAGGGATAAAATAAAGACAGCCAATTCCGCTGAAAATAATCCACACCCAAAATAAAGTTTAAATCTTATAATGAAAAAAACTGAAAATTATAAGCAGAAGAATCAAACTGAAACAGCTGCCTGAAGTACTTTTCTACCAAAAACTGCTTCAGAAGAAGAAAACACATCAAAATGGTAGAATTTAGTAAAAGTATGCAAAGAAGACCAAGTTGCTGCTTTGCAAATCTGATCAACCGAAGCTTCATTCCTAAACACCCAGGAAGTAGAAACTGACCTAGTAGAATGAGCTGTAATCCTTTGAGGCGGAGTTTTACCCGACTCGACATAAGCATGATGAATTAAAGATTTCAACCAAGATGCCAAAGAAAAGGCAGAGGCCTTCTGACCTTTCCTAGAACCGGAAAATATAACAAATAGACTAGAAGTCTTTCGGAAATTCTTAGTAGCTTCATCATAATATTTCAAAGCTCTAACTACATCCAAAGAATGCAATGATCTCTCCTTAGAATTCTTAGGATTAGGACATAATGAAGGAACCACAATTTCTCTGCTAATGTTGTTAGAATTCACAACTTACCCCAGGACACTCATCTACATGTAGTAGAAAGCCAAACTAGTACTGAAACGAGAATCAGTAGAGGTAATGGTATATATAAAAGAGTATATCGTCGATCTGAAAAGGGAGGTAAGAGATTAATCTCTACGACCAATAACAGAGAACCTATGAAATAGACCCCGTAGAAGGAGATCATTGAATTCAAATAGGCAATACTCTCCTCACATCCCTCTGACATTCACTGCACGCCGAGAGGAAAACCGGGCTCCAACCTGCTGCGGAGCGCATATCAACGTAGAATCTAGCACAAACTTACTTCACCATCTCCATAGGAGGCAAAGTTTGTAAAACTGATTTGTGGGTGTGGCGAGGGGTGTATTTATAGGCATTTTGAGGTTTGGGAAACTTTGCCCCTCCTGGTAGGAATGTATATCCCATACGTCACTAGCTTATGGACTCTTGCTAATTACATGAAAGAAAAATATATATAATTTTAAATATGTTTCTGTAGTGTAGCTGCCCCTCCCTCAATAACCAATAATAGTTTTTATCTAAGGGATCTGGAAGGGGGTGGGGGACCCCCTTCCAGATCCCTTAGATAAGGTGGGAGAGAGGAGGGGGCAATTTTTATCTAAGAAATTGTGCCATAGTGTAGCATTCCCACCCGCTCCCGCACGCAATCCTGCCCCCCCACCACCAACGATCGTGACCATCGATGGCCGATGCAGAGAGGTCTACAGAGTGGCTCTCTCTGCATCGGACGGCTAAAAAATTTTCTGCAATCACATGAAAGCGGCTGGAAGCGATCAGGATCGCTTCCACCGCTTGGAAACCCTGACGTACAGGGTACGTCCTTGGTTGTTAACGACAGTTTTTTTTTGTTGGACGTACCCTGTACGTCATTGTCGTCAAAAAATAAATAAAAAAAATAAAAATGATAGTTTCTATTTAAGATAAATGATAACCTAAAGGTTATTGATCCTGAAAATAGATGCTGTATATTCATAGAAAGCACCAAAAAAGCGGATCACGGGTAGAAACAAGGAAAAAGCTTTTATTATTGCATGGAAGATAAAAACATGGTGATAAAAAATACTACATGTAGAGTGGGGGGGGGGGGGGGTCGGACGCATTTCGGCTCACGCCTTCATCTGTGACCTAGAAACATAATGCTACTAAACATGTATATACCCTCAGGGTGTAGCTGATTGGGTGATCAATTAATTGGATGATCAATTGGGAAGTAAAGTAACCTCCCCCTGATCATTAACACTTAGCATGCTATTTATATGCAACAGGGAAAAATACACAGTCAAAGACAAAAACATGCACAGCCAATATATAAACAATAGTACAATATCAGCATGCTAGAAGTGCTTGTCTGGGCAAAGGAGTCAGTAATGTAAAAATGGCCCCATGTTAAAGATAACAACCTTTAATTAAGGAACTAATACTGTTATAGTAGGGAACCAAAATGGGAAAAAAAATCTCAAAATAGGTTATTGGTATTATAACACGTGATATCTTGTGTTAAATCAGGCGCTCACAAGAGAAAGTAGGAAAAATAAAACCGTGAGGGAAAGGAAAAACAGAAAACTACCTTTATACCTTTTAAATAAACTCCTCTCAATCCGTCCACTAGTCTCATGGGGGCACCTGACACAAAAAACACATCACTGTTTTTACCAAACATATATTCCCCACCAGTGGCAGTAAAAGTTCATGGAAACATGTGAACATAATAGAATCCTGGAATGAGTGGTCGGCGAATATGATCTATAAAAAGCCATTTGAAAGTTTGAACATCAGTCATGTTTCCCTATGAAATGTTCTGCTAAAGCTGAACATGGAGTGATTGAAGAATGTCGTTAAGGTGTTGCCTAATCCTGATACTGACCTCTCTGGTCGTCATTCCTACGTATTGAAGGTTACAGGCCTGACATGTGACCAAATCGATCACATATTTAGTTCTACAATTTGAGAAATGATCTACATTGTAGATTCTCTGTGTAGCACAAGATTGGAAATGCTTAGATATCAAAGTATGTCCACATGCTTTACAATTAGGTTTACCACATTTAAAATGACCTTTTGCTGTTAACCAGCTACTTTGTATGTGTAAACTGTGGACCATACTAGGAGATAAGTGTATATTCATGACTGTAATATTGAATTATTTTTTTGTCACTTAATTCCATTAATCTATTCACAATGTCCTGCTCTCAGAGGTTTCTGTAAGATTATTTTCGGCAATTTTTCCATTTTGAAGATATTATAACATATTGGTTTTGTAGTTCTCAAAACTGAATTTGTGTTTGTAGAAATAACGTCCCTTCTGCACAGCAAAAATGTTATAATATAAACAGAGTTGAAAATAGACCTTAAAGGGACAGTTTACTCAAAATTTCCCTTTAATTTGTTCCTAATGATCCTGTTGAAATGTATTAAACTGTATTAAAAGCTTGTTTACTCTTATGTCAGAATTTGAAATCGCTATAATAGCCTCTGGTATTCCCACCTATACTGAAAGTTTCTATACTTAAAGGGCCATGATACCCACATGTTGAAACACTTGAAAGTGATGCAGCATAGCTGTAAAAAGCGGACTAGAAAATATCACCTGAACATCTCTATATAAAAAAAAAAAAAAAAAAAAAAAAAAAGATATTTTACCTCAAAAATTCCTCAGTAGCCACATCCCATTGTAAAGGACTTCTAAGCAGCAAATCAGTATGTCTGTCCCGGGACAGCTAAGGGAGTGAGCTTTCGTGCACACTCATCTTATTTCCCTATTCAGTTTAAGGAAGTTTACTATGAATTCTCATGAGAGTTAAGTGAAATCTCACAAGATCACAGTAAAAGAAGTCATGACCTCAGCACTGTTGATGCTGATTGGCTGCTGTTCATTTCTTCATTTTGCTTTTACATAGAGATGCTCAGGTGATATTTTCCTTTCAGCTTTTTACTGTTATACTGCATCAGTTTCAAGTGATTTAGCTGACAGTTCTTGACAAATGTGTTTAAAAATTAGGAGCCAGTAAGAAAATTTAGGAGCCAGACCGTTGCATTTGTATATAGACATATGGAGAATAACCCAAAAAGTTAGGAGCTAGGGGTAAAATTCTAGGAGCCAGTGGCTACCAGGCTCCTGGGTTTGTCGAGCCCTGATTCAGCATTTGAGTATTATGTCCCTTTAAAAGTTAAGGCTATTGCCAGGCTATGGTAAACACAACCACCAAAATAAAATTAACCTCCTGGTGGGGGGTAGAAAAGATAAATACAATATTTTCCATTGTTCTCTCTAATTATATGTGTGTACACAAAGTTATAACATAAGATCTGATTTTACCTGCAAGCTCAACCCATTGTAATAGGCTGTGGTTTCAAAGCACAAAAACAGCTATTTCATATACACAAATAAACCTGAAAATGCAATTTCCCATGTTTTATACACTGCAGCTGGTATAACAAGTCATTAGGGGAAAAACTATTTTAAAAATATACTGTGCCTTTAAAAACGGACAACAAAACACAACAAAAAAACCCCGGGGTTTCAGAGCATACAGTTTTCAGATTTACTTAATTCTCTTGGTATCCTTGGTTGGAGAGCAATTCTCTACTGGGGCCTAGCTGAACACGATGGGTGAGACAGTGACAAGCAGCTAGCTCACAGCAGTGGATTGCTTATGAGCCTACCTACCTATTTGCGTTTTTTAACAATGGATACCAAGAAAGAGGACAAAGCAAGTTAAACAGAAGTAAAAAATTGGAACATTGTTAAAAAATTATTCTTTCTGAATCATAAAAGTTTAATTTTGACTTTACCGTCCTTGTAATGCCATTGCTCCCCTACAAATCTCTGTGCACAGAATCACCATAATAAGCTTCAAGAAGCTCACTGAATAGAACATTGTTGGAGTGGAATAGAACTGCACAAGGATATCTAATGATATATAACCAAATCAGTAATGTTCGGATATAACCAGAAAAAAACAAGTTGTTATTCTTAAAATGAAAACCATGATTTATAAAAAAAAAAATATATATATATATATATTTTACGGACTAGTAATTTAAATCAAATCCACCCCGATTTTCAACAAAGCATATTACAAAAAAATAAAAACCTATTTGGAAAGTTGCTTTAAAACAGTATGCTCTATCTGAATCCTGAAGGGAAAAAAGGTTTCATGTCTCTGAATATATTATATGTATATACTGAAATTACTTTAAAAGTCTTTAGCACCTAGTTGGATAGGCTAAATAATGGAGATAAGAGACCATTCCTGAATATGGCTTCAGGAAACAAGCATGGGGGTATAAAAGACGAGTCTGGGTATGCATTTATAAATATATAGAGGGTAGTATTTTTTGTATGTCTAGGGAAATGCCATATGGCCTGTGCACCCTTGTGTGTGTCTGTTTGACTGCAATCATGCATTGTGTGGCTGTAGGTAGGAGCCCAGGGAGGAAGAGACCTTGACATGGTTCTGGGCCCGTTTTGGCCAAACGCTGTAACTAACTCTTCCATTTTTGCTTTTAATCTTGTTGTGTGCAAGAGTGTGCCAGACTTTGTGTTGATAATTTTGTTTTGTAATTTTCCCTACGGCCTTTGCACCCAGGCCTGAGTTGCTGGGAGTATTCAGGGCTGTGAGTTTAACAGTGACATAGGATGCATACCTGGTCCAGTTTGAGAGCACAGTCCATTTTCGGGTGTATGTGTGAGTGTGCGTTACAGCATTTGAGTTTTGCACTGTTGCTTGCATACAGTATACACTATCCTTTGTAGGTAAAGGCTAAGGGGCAAATTTATCATTATTTCGGGTGGACATGATTCTATGTAGCAAATCATGTCCACCTGACATCGCTAAATGCCGACAGCATACGCTGTCGGCATTTAACATTGCACAAGCATTTATATTGTCCGCTAGTAGGTGTCAATCCTCCCAATCGTATGATCGGGATGATTGCAGTCCGACACCTAAAACTTATGTTTCCAGTGAGCTGGAAACTATGGGGGTAGATAGCAGCATCCACTACTTGTTAAATCTACCCCCAAGTGTCAACTCCAGAGCACCAATGCATCTTTTTTCCAAAGCCGAATATGGCTGGTGATTGGTGGCTATGCAGATATGCCTCTTGTTCTTGGCTTGCTGGCTGTGCTCAGCTCTGGACAAGTAGAGCATTTCTGCTCTGCCCTTTAATGTGGTTAACCACCGTTCTAATAAAGCAATAGTACAATAAGAATATGCTAACAAATTAGAGTATTTTCTTATTGCACTTTTATGTCCCTTTAAATATATCTTGTTCACTCAAACTCTTGATATGAGGAACTGGTGGGTCAGTACCAACGAGAAGGCATTTATACAACAAAATATTCAGTTGTTGAAACATATGCAAATAAGATCAAGCAGGTGCCTTATGCAATTGTTTAACAGATTGTTCCTTATACCTAGCCCTATGTTAATAATATAGTCCGAATTCAGAATTAGTGTATGAATTCAAATTTGGTAAATAAGAGCATCCAGCTCTGAAGATCTTTAAGCTGTTGATGAAGCCCTGATCTATACAGCTAATTATGTAACACAAAAAAACAACCAATTTTGAAAATTAAAAGTAAAATTCAGAAACCTGGACTTAGAACTCAGAACTAATTTTAAATCCTCTTCATTGTGAAGATATGCAAAGATCTGCAGAACCCAATGTAAGGGGGGGGGGGGGGGGGCGACGAGCTGATCCGGCAGGACGCATCTTGGGGAAGCTCCTGATATACATCTAGATTATATGAGCCTTTTTAGGTTCCTAAAGGATACTTGTGATACTTTAGTAGCTATATCTCTAAAAGACCTCTGTGGAGTATGAAGCAACCCTATCTGACAGGCCGCAAGGTTTTAAGCTGCCGCACATTCCCCCCCAGAAATCTGGGTTACGAGTAGTCCTATTTGACTACACACACTGTTGGAGATGGATACCGATTTACAAGGATATGAAGAAACTATTTCTGAGCTACTAAATGAACATTACGCATATTTGACAACAAACATTGCTCGGCTTATATTGCCGTTAACTACCATACATCAAAATGTCATAGGACACTCCCTGAGAGGGAGTGTGTGTCTTAACCAATCAGCATCTGCTAAAGCCCGGGGGGGGGGGGGGGTGTTCAAATTTGCCGCTAAACTGAATTACTTATTAACTATTGAGTCGCTCACAACCGGAGCTACGAGCCTATGCTGATCCTTAGAAACCCAGAGTGGTGATCTATGAGATAAAATGTTGTGATCCTTTATATATTACAACAATCCTCATCTGATGCGTATTTTTAACACAAGGTTAGTGTTATTACACTTACCGGGCATTTGTGAGACCATATAAAACCATAGCTTAAAATTTAAAGAGATATATATAATTCCATTTGTATACATATAACCATTACCTATTTGATACATTAAACGATACATTAGCAGATACAATAAATATACAAAAGTGCAACAACAATCTCCCACATATCTAAACAGATATTAAACTTGATGTGCTTTGAATATGAAACCAAACGATGTTTATAAATAGAGATAATCGAATTACATGTGGTACATATTTCTTATCTTATAAGGTGTAACCCATAAAAAAATCTAAATAATCTATATTATAACCATATAAAAAAATGTGTTAAAGTACAATATACTATAACCTAAGAATGATAGATAGAAAAAAATCGTACTAATAATAATTATATATATATATATATATACATACACACACACACTCTATAAGTGAACTATATTCGTGACAATTAATATACTCCCAAAATCTATTTGTGTAAAACTATATGTATATGATACTGGCTTGTTATTTATTTTTAAAGGTACACAAGAGGCCAAGCATTTGTTCTTTTTCTTAATGACAACTCAATGGGCATTCATTTCACTTCCAACATACAAATAGACTATAGAATTTCTAGACTTAATTTTAACTAGAGATAAAGATTTTAATATTTGTACATCAACATATTTCAAAACAGTTGACTGCAATAACTTCCTACATTATACAAGTAATCACCACAGACAATGGAAGACTATACCATTCAGTCAATTCTGAAGAATAAAAAGAAATTGTATTCTGGAAGAAAAATTTCATGAACAATCTGGTATTTTAATAGAAAGGTTCAAGGAGAAAGGATATCCTTTAGAAATAAATCACCAATGGCTATAAAAAAAGCATGTACCATTGATAGATCTTCTTTGCTCCAAACTAAAAAGAAGTCAGATAAAATAGAAATTGGACAGACCAACAGTAACATGAATCAACCTTGTTTTGTAACTCAATATAATTCGAACCACAAATCTATCAAAAAAGTACTGCAGAAACATTGGCCCATTTTACTTAAAGATCCAATATTAAAGAAGAATTTAAATGCCTCACTCAATATTGTTTTTAGAAGGGCACCCACCATAAAACAGACCCTGGCTCCCAGTAAAGTGGTGGTTTAAAAAAAAACAATCGCAAACACATCCCTGAATAAAAGTAAAAGTCGCAAAGGCACTTTTAGATGTGGGAAAACAAGATGTTTTATGTGCAAATTTATAACACATGATGCCAAAAGTATTCATTCTTATACCATTGGAGAAACATTTCAGATTGGAGAATACTTAAATTGCAGCTCCTCTTTTGTGATTTATGTGCTGTCCTGCAAGTGTGGTTTGCAGTATTTGGGACGCACGACACGAAATATACGCACAAGGTGGAGCAAACATTTTCGCAACATCAGAAAGCAGTCTAGACACTATTCCCATGAACATAAAGGGGAAAAATGTCCATTCACCATCACACCAATAGAAAGCATTCCAGGGTCTAACAAATATAACAGATTTACAAAGTTGCGCCAACGTGAAACATTTTGGATATACAAATTTGGTACCCTGTTCCCTACTGGGCTTAATGAAGTTATTGATTCTGCAGCATTTTAACTAGACACATATCACATTATATGGAATTTAATCCTTTGAGGATTTGTTTATTTATACATATGGTTAAACAGAAGGGATATACACTATATACACATATATTATTGGCCCTTACACCTTTTAGATATGGAGATAGGCTTACAATACATCACTAAGTTAGGGAAATCACCACATAGACACTGACATTATTAGGATGTCGTCATATCACAGATCATCACCACTTATAGTTTATTAAATGAACACTTGAGGTTTCTTTCAATAACAATTAATTATTAGTATAGTACATATTCGTTTCTTTCAATAACAATTAATTATTAGTATAGTACATATTCAATTTTAAAAATCATATCAAATTTAGATATTTTATCAACACAACAGGATACTGGTACCATTAGGATTTCACATGACCACAGGTTGTTCTAAGATTTAGTTGATAAACTATCAGTGATAAAAAAAAAAAAAATAATAACACGCTATTATCAGTACAGCTGAATTCTATTAATTTACAAGCATTTTTAGTTTATATAAACTACATTATCAATTATACGATATATTATATGCACAATAGTATTTATTATATTTATGGCACCAATAGTCAGTATAGTCTTAATATTTATTTAATTCTTTTTATAGTGTACAAATAATAGACGCAATATTAGGGTTAACACTGAATTTAACAACACCATTTTTAGTTATATTTGCAATCAGTATCAATTTCATATACATATATTTTTACACAATTAGTTAGATTTTGGGAGTATATTAATTGTCACGAATATAGTTCACTTAGAGAGTTTACACACACACATATATATATAGAAATAAATCGTACTATCATTCTTAGGTTATAGTATATCGTACTTTAACACCTTTTTTATATGGTTATAATATAGATTATTTAGATTTTTTATGGGTTACACCTTATAAAATAAGAAATATGTACCACATGTAATTCGATTATCTCTATTTATAAACATCGTTTTGTTTCATATTCAAAGCACATCAAGTTTAATATCTGTTTAGATATGTGGGAAATTGTTGATGCACTTTTGTATATTTATTGTATCTGCTAATGTATCATTTAATGTATCAAATAGGTAATGGTTATATGTATACAAATGGAATTATATATCTCTTTAAATTTTAAGCTATGGTTTTATATGGTCTCACAAATACCCGGTAAGTGTAATAACACGAACATCGGGTTAAAAATACGCATCAGATGAGGATTGTTGTAATATATAAAGGATCACAACATTTTATCTCATAGATCACCACTGGCGCAGGAATTCAGTTTTTAAATAATGTATAGGAATCAGTTAGTTATCTTAGGGTCACATATGAATAATTAATTATTCATTTGCAGTATAGGTTTTAGGAGTCCAATAACGTGAGGATTTGTTTACATCTATTTAAGTGATGATATATTTCTGGCGCAGGAAGTAAGTTTTTAAATTAAATAATTGTATAGGAATCAGTTATTTTAGTGTCACATATGAATATTTATTTTTTAGCAGCATAGGATTTATGAGCCCAATAACGTAATGATTTGTTCACATCAATCCAAGTGATAATAATATATATCTGTACTATGTACTGAGTATCGTCATTAGTATGACACCTGACTCACTCTGGGTTTCTAAGGATCAGCATAGGCTCGCAGCTCCGGTTGTGAGCGACTCAATGGTTAATAAGGAATTCAGTTTAGCGGCAAATTTGAACCCCCCCCCCCGGTTTTAGCAGATGCTGATTGGTTAAGACACACACTCCCTCTCAGGGAGTGTCCTATGACATTTTGATGTATGGCAGTTAACGGCAATATAAGCCGAGCAATGTTTGTTGTCAAATATGCCTGATGAAATGGCCGTTAGAGCCGAGAAACGTGTAGCATATTGCCATATGCTCACCTGAAGGATTGTATTTTTATTCAAGCTGCTTGTTACAGTAATAAAAAAAAAAAACTTTGTTTTTACTTTGTAGCTTTGATCCTTACTTGGTGAGTTCATCACTACCATGCATCTGTATTGAAGAAAGCTGAGACAGGAGGGAGCCAGCTGGTTAGCTCTAATAACCAGCCTGCGTCTACAAGCACATAGGTGTGCTCTGTAAAATTATGAGTACCCTGTACAAAGATTTTTGCTGCCATCGTTATTATCCATCACAGATACACACATTTGGGCGCCTCTCTTCTGTTTGCATATTTACTACCCTGCAGTGGAGGAAGGGAGACTGCAGCCTGAAAGTTGGTGCATCATCAATATCGCTGGGAGAAAGCCCACTTCTATTAGGATATTTTGGTATCCGAGGTGAAAAGTGTTATTGCAGTTGGGACTTTTTAAAGACTCTTCAAATGACTTATTTGATATCATATTTTATATGTGACATACGCCACATTATAATTTTTTCTTTTGCAATCATTATTTTATGATAAAGTATTCTTTATTAATTTTGTAGTGAAAGGTAAAATAACAACAGGAAAAAAGAAATATATATGAAAAAAAACAGATCAAGAAAACAAAAATCTTGGTTTTCTTATGTTACATAGTAATTGAAATAATGCAATATACATAACAATGAGTCGTTCGATTACTACATCTAAACTATTAGGGCCGCTCTAACATGAAATATTGAAGTGGTAGCATACATTGTGGACCGATAGTCCTATGACAAGAAATCTCTTATTTGAATAAGATGAAGAATTATATTGTGTTCTTTTGGACACTATAGGCCCCTTTCTATTACCTGTTACCAAAGTTAATGAAATAAAGTGTTAGAGAGTAAAGGAAAAATAGAGTGAGACAGGGGGAGAGAGAAAGGTGGGGTGTGTGTAAGGGAATATCTCCTGACCATTCCGCTCCAATTTGTGTAGATAAAGAGGACCTTTATTGTAAGTGGGGTTATTTTGTCTCCTAGTGAACTTTGTTGTGACTATCTTGTTTGGGGGCCCTGTTTATCTAGAGAGTAATTCTATCTGTGTGGGGAGTCCTAACATAATGGGCTAGTGTGTTAGGACACGTTATTTAATATCCAGTAATACCATACTTTCTGGAAAGTCTCTTGGGTGTTTAGGAGGAAAGCTGCCTGCTCTGACATATTTTAATAAAATTTAATTTTAAGTTGGATTTCTTCCCAGGAGGGAGCACCCTCTTTCCAGTGACGGGCTATGCAGATCCTTGTAGCTGTACAAGTGATTCTGATAAACAGATTAATGTATTTGTTAAATTCTTGAAGTCTGACATGAAGCAAAGCTTGCTCCATGGTCAGTCTAATTGGACTGTCTGGGAGTGAACTTAAGAATCTAGATAGTCGGTTCTGTTACAGAAGCATTAGTTATTTTGTTGTGAAGAGCTTATTTCCCAGCAGCAATGCCTGAACCAGCGCCTAAGAAGGGCTCCAAGAAAACCGTAACAAGTATCATTTCATAAAGAGTTAACTCTTTTTTCAGCTTTTAGAAACTATTGTCTAATTACACGTTTGCTGGCCTCAGCTCTAAGTTTAGTGATAACAAATCCCATTGTCTAATCACCTCTGGAGCCAGACTGCTAATTGATAAGATGAACTTGTAAACTTGTTATCTTAAGTACTGTAATCCTATTGTGGCCTGTCAAAGGACAGTGCTCTCTATCTAAATGTGTGATGGGGGATTTTGTGCTTCCCCCCCTCTCCCCCTGGGAGTGCCCTGTGTGCATGTAACCTTAATAAAAAGCAGGCTGGGCATCCCAGTCCTGAGTTCTTGTTTGACCCTCAATCGCAGCGTTGACTCGTTTTTGTGGGCAGAAGGGTATCCTAGCTGTACTGCAGCTAAGGGAGATTATTCTATATTTGCGAGACTCATATAGAATACTATGGAAAGCAGCTTCTCCCCTCTTTAGCAATAGGGATCCAGGCTACTAAGCGGTCCATCTCTCAGCGAGACTAAGGGTAACCGTAACATTTGGCGGCAGCGGCGGGATTTTCCTGGATTTTCTAGGAGAGGTACAGAACGGATGGAGAGCGCTTACGAAAAATTGAAGCGTACAACCCTAAAGGATTTACTTGAAAGCAGAGGGGGGTACGCCAGCAACCGGCCGAGGAGAGAGCTGATCGCAGAATTGACCGAACTGGATCAGAGCTTCACAATGGCGGAAACACCGACCACGATTAGTGACGAAAAAACCAGGATTGTTCGGGAAAGGCTCTCATTATACGGGCCGAACCCCTCCATGGAATTGGTACAGCAGTTGATGGCGGAGGCGGACGAGGATATACGAGAGACTCGAGCCCACGAACTCAACCTAGCGAACGCACACCGCAATGCTGAAGCCCCGCAGGTAATCATCCCTGTCGAAAATGCTGGGAGGCCCAAGATACCCTATGCGGCATTTCGACCCTTCCTAGAGAGCGAGACAGGGATTGATGAATATTTGGCGGACTTCGAAAGGCAATGTGTCCTGCACCAGATTCCCAACAGAGAGTGGCCCACGATATTGTCTGGGAAACTATCCGGGCGAGCCCTGGAAGCCTTTCGTACTCTGGGTGCTGAGGAAGTGACACAGTATGAGCTAGTTAAGGAGACACTGTTGCGACGGTACGCTGTAACTCCGGACACGTATCGCCGACAGTTTCGGGGCACGGAAAAGAAGCCTAACGATACCCATATGGAATGGGCGCACCGAATGCGGAGAGCGGCAAAACACTGGCTGAGCGGAAGTAAAGCGGTGACTGGGGAGGAAATTTTACAATTGTTTCTCTTAGAAGATTTTTATAATGGCATGGAACAGCAAGGGAAGGAATGGCTGCGAGACAGGCGGCCTTCTACCTTAGAAGAAGCAGCCAAATTGGCCGATGAACATTATGACTCCCGTCTTCACGAACCCATGAACTACCGAGCTCCAGCACGGGTCGAACCCAGAGAGGTTTACCGTGCACCCCCTCGTGCTGAATTCCGAGCCCCGGTGCCCACAGGGCCCGTCCGACACTCAGGACCACCCAATAACAGCTCTGAGCGTCCCAGACCGACTTGCCACCGATGCAAGCAACCAGGGCATTTCATGGCTAGCTGCCCCCTTAATACGCACCAGACACCCAGGAATTACAATTACCCCTCTGGGTCCTATCGTCCGGCCCGGGCCCTCTGTGTTAACCAAGAGGCCCCTATGGAGGGATATGTGGGGCCACTTCACGAGGCAGACCCTGTATATGCTGCCTCAGATAACCGCCAGCACCATCGGCAGAGGGTATGGCTCGAGGGGCGATCTACCGAGGGATTGCGAGACACAGGGGCTACTATCACGCTGGTACAGAGTCATTTGGTGCCAGAGCACAAGCGATCCGGACAGACTGTGGCCGTTAGAGTGGCGGGGGGGGATGTGTACAAAATTCCAACAGCTAAAGTGCATCTTGATTGGGGAGCGGGAAAGGGGGCTGTGAACGTGGGCCTAATGGATAATTTACCTGCCGAAGTACTACTGGGCAACGATTTGGGCCCCATGACTTCTGCCTATGCTCCAGTATGCAACAACGAGGCGGACCCAGTGACTACACGGGCCCAAGCCCGGACGGAGCGAGAGCTCTCACCAGTGCGGGAGACACAGGTAAGACCTACCCCGACCTTGCCTGACAGGTTAGGCCCCATACCCTGGGACACCCCAGATGCTTTCGAGGCAGAGTCTAAGACTGACCCGACCTTACAAAAGTACCGGGAACGAGCAGAGACCGGAGGGGGCGGGGCAGATAACGAAACATTCTTATGGGAAAAAGGGAAACTATACCGCTGGACAGAGAAAAGGGGACAGCGTAGGCGACAGCTGGTAGTGCCCCACAAATACCGTCAAGAAATCCTCAAAATAGGCCACGACATCCCCTTAGCAGGCCACCTAGCCGTTACCCGTACCCTACACCGCATTACTCACACGTTCTTTTGGCCAGGGGTGCACGCTGACGTTAGAACTTACTGTAACACCTGCGATGTGTGTCAACGAGTAGGAAGGCGAGGCGATCACCCTAAAGCCCAGCTAGTAAATATGCCC
>NC_069500.1:1184859900-1184969900 GCF_027579735.1 Bombina bombina
CCTACAAGCTGCCTAATTTAACCCCTTCACTGCTGGGCATAATTCACATGTGGTGCGCAGCAGCATTTAGCGGCCTTCTAATTACCAAAAAGCAACACCAAAGCCATATGTCTGCTATTTCTGAACAAAGGGGATCCCAGAGAAGCATTTACAACCATTTGTGCCATAATTGCAGAAGATGTTTGTAAATAATTTCAGTGGGAAACCTAAAGTTTGTGACAAAATTTGTGAAAAAGTGAACTTTTTTTTTTTTTATCGCATTTGGCGGCGAAATGGTGGCATGAAATATACCAAAATGGGCCTAGATCAATACTTTGGGATGTCTTCTAAAACAAAATATATACATGTCAAGGGATATTCAGGTATTCCTGACAGATATCGGGGTTCCTAAGTAACTAGCGCTAATTTTGAAAAAAAGTGGTTTGGAAATAGCAAAGTGCTACTTGTATTTATTGCCCCATAAATTGCAAAAAAAGCAAAGAACGTGTAAACATTGGGTATTTCTAAACTCAGGACAAAATTTATAAACTATTTAGCATGGGTGTTTTTTGGTGATTGTAGATGTGTAACAGATTTTGGGGGTCAAAGTTAGAAAAAGTGTGTTTTTTTCCATTTTTTCCTCATATTTTATCATTTTTTTTTAGTAAATTATAAGATATGATGAAAATAATGGTATCTTTAGAAAGTCCATTTAATGACGAGAAAAACGGTATATAATATGTGTGGGTACAGTAAACGAGTAAGAGGAAAATTACAGCTAAACGCAAACACTGCAGAAATGTAAAAATAGCCATTGTCATTAAGGGTAAGAAAATTGAAAAATGGTCCGGTAATTAAGGGGTTAAACTTTTTTGTAAGGTGTGCTAAAAAACCAAATTTTGTATTTAACATAACCAGGGAGACTGACCATCTCCCATTGGTTTAAGCACCCCACCCAAGTTCAGGTGTGCTCATAACAGTGTAATAGAGTTGTGAATAAAAAGCCAGGGAGTCTATTATGAAGAGTAAAAGCAGGAATGATTCAGCCCTCTGTGGCAAAAGGACTGTAGTGTAGGACCAGTCGAATTGGGGCACCTTGTAAGTGGTGACTGGCTAAGAAAAATATGGCCATATTGTGTGACTAAGTTCCCAATATTATTTAAAAAGAATATTTGTCTCTTGATGTATTTGCAGGCAATTTTTTGCAGCAATTCAAAAAATATGTTGTGCTTTTGAAAATGGATGTGCGCTGATACCTTTTTGTTTTTGTTTGTATATATATATATATTATACTTTATTTTTGAAGCGCCAACATATTCCTCAGCGCTGTCCATGGGTACAATTAATTTAAATAAAACAATGATATAAAACTTGTAAGAGACAGGACAAAATCTACAAACACATACAGGAGGAATTGAGGGCCCTATTCCCGTGGGAACTTACAATCTAGAAGGGTAGGAGATTGAGAAACAGGAGGTGAGGACTGCAAGATTGAGAAAGATGTTAATGCAGAGTTAGATGAGGGAGGTGAAATTAATTTATTATTGAGTTGGGTGGTAGGCTTCTCTGAACAAAAAAGTCTTCAGGGAGCATTTAAAGGAAGAAAGATTAGGGCAAAGCCTGACAGCACAAGGGAGAAAGTTCCAGAGGGTAGGTGCAGCCCGACAGAAGTCCTGCAGTCTAGCATGTGAAGAGGTGATAGTTGAAGATGCAAGGAGCAGGTCATTGTTGGATCTTAGTGGGCGGGCTGGAGTATACTTGTTTATTAGAGAGGATAGGTAGTGGGCAGCGGCATTGGTGAGAGCTTTGCATGTAAGGATGAGCATTTTGAATTTAATTCTGCTGTGAATGGGGATCCAATGAAGGGACTCGCAGAGAAGTGCAGCAGATACAGAGCGACGGGAAAGGTGGATTAGCCTGGCAGAGGCATTTAGGAAGGATTGAAGGGGGGAGAGGCGGGAAAGAGGAAGGCCAGTAAGTAGGTTATTGCAGTAGTCAAGTCAAGAAATAACAAGGTAGTGGATTATATGCTTTGTGTTGTTAGCACTCAGAAAAGGGCGAATCTTGGAAATATTGCATAGGTGGTTGCGGCAGGATGTAGAAAGCAATTGGATGTGGGGCACGAAGGATAGATTTGAGTCAAGTATAACTCTGAGGCAGCGGACTTTGGGCGATGGGGAAATTGTGATGCCGTCGACAGGCATAGAGAAGTCAGAAGTCGGCGTAGAGCTTGAGGGAGGGATTAGAAGGAGTTCAGTCTTGGACATGTTAATCTTTAGGTGGTGAGAGGCCATCCAAGAAGAGATACCAGATAAGTAGTTACTGACATGAGAAAGGACAGAGGGAGAGAGAGCAGGGGTGGAGAGATAGATCTGGGTGTCATCAGCATAGAGGTGATATTTGAAGCCATAACTGTTGAGACGTTTACCCAGTGAAGAAGTATAAATGGAGAAGAGTAGAGGACCCAGAACAGATCCTTGAGGTATTCCAACAGACAGAGGCATTGAAGAGGAGGAGTCGCCGGCAAATGACACAGAGAAAGACCTCTGAGAAAGATAGAAGTGAATCCAAGAAAGAGCAGTGTCACAGAAGGCAAAAGAGCTAAGGCTCTGTAGATGGAGGGGGTGGTCAACTGTGTTGAAGGCAGCTGAGAGGTCAAGTAAGATGAGTATAGAGTAGTGGCCAATATATAAAATAACACCTGAGACTTCATATCTTTGAGCCCTTTTAACTTTTTATTGCAATTTGTTTTAGTAATTTTTTATCAGACACTGTTATTATTAGTGTAACTGTACTGCAAAATGTATTTTTGTATTTTTTTACACTATTTATTCGATTGTAACAGTTAACCAGAGCTCTGAAGACACGCTAACCAGACGCAAGCTAACTTAAATTGTGCTCAAGCTAACTTATTACTTTCAACTTGTAATATGCGTGCTACTTCTGAAGCAGGCAAACACTGTGCGATAAACCTGATATCGCACGCGAGCATCTGTTAGCGTGCCTTCCGTAATCTATCCTAATGTTGTGTAATATGCAACTAGCAGTTTTTATATCACGTTTTTTGGTGAATATTTCAAAGCACCACAATTTTTATCAGTGCATCTGAATCTATTTTTTATTTTTTTAATCTAGCTTTAGGATGTACCTCATTATATCTAATTTGTGGAATGGTTGTAAAATTTCCAATAGTTGTTAGCAATAACTTCTAGCAAGTAAATCCAGCATCCCCTCTAAAAATTCATATATTTGATTTTATTAATTGTGAAAAATTATTAAAATTATTATTATTTTAGAAAACTTAACAAGTAAAGAAACATTTTTTAGGTTTCCTCCTTCAAGATAAGAATACATTGATGGCTATTGTAGTATATATGAATCTGTCAGCACTGTCCTGCGGCGTGGATGCCAGGTTATCGTTATTGTGAGGCCAGGAGCAATAACTCAGAAATCTGGATTGTCAGTTAGGTTCATGCTATTCCTGAAGCTAAGTCCTGCCGCACTAACTTCAGGCACTGCTCCTACAGTGCTTTACAATTGGTTGTAGAAATTTAGAAAAAGCACTCTGGGAGACTTCTAAAGTGTTTGGTGTGTGTAGGGAAGGTCCTGTTGCCCAAAAATGCATACAAATTAATAGCTTAAAGGGACACTGAACCCAAATTGTTTCTTTCATGATTCAGATAGAGCATGCAATTTTAAGCAACTTTCTAATTTACTCCTATTATCAATTTTTCTTCGTTCTCTTGCTATCTTTATTTGAAAAAGTCATCTAAGCTTTTTTCTTGAATCAGCACTCTGGACAGTACTTTTTTCTTGGTGGATGAATGTATCCACCAATCAGCAAGTACAACCCAGGTTGTTCACCAAAAATGGGCCGGCATCTAAACTTACATTCTTGCATTTCAAATAAAGATACCAAGAGAAATAAGAAAATTTGATAATAGGAGTAAATTAGAAAGTTGCTTAAAATTTCATGCTCTATCTGAATCACGAAAGAAAAAATTTGGGTTCAGTGTCCCTTTAACTAAGACAAGAATAGCATTTCGACTTTTGTTTTAAAATATTTTCCTTTATAAGTTCATATAAATTCATTATTACATCCTTTGGCATCTTATATCTTTGAAATACAATATCATCGTGCAAATTTTAAAGAGTAGCACGTTCCCTATAAATTCTTGGCTTCTAAACCCTATGCACAGTTGATCTTTTATTTTCTTGATAATTTTTTTAATTTTGCCTTGAACTATGTAAACGTTGTCTTCTTCTTGTCATTTAAATTTTTTCAAGCCATAATTAAAGGATATATATATATTGTAATATTAATTTTAATAAAAAATATATTTGATTTTATACTTACCTCAATGATTACGGATAACGTTAATACTTTTAAGCATAGAGTTAATCTCTAGGTTACACATAATACGCTACTCTTTTCACACAGATATAAATGCTATAAATAAATAAATACAAGATAATTTGAATGAGATACATGCAGTACGCAATTTATATATAAAAGATTTTGTGAAAAATAAACATTTATGGATAATTCCAATGAGATACATGCAGTATGCAAAATAATTTGAATGAGATACATTAAGTACGCAATTTATATATAAAGATTTTGTGAAAAATAGACATTTATGGAATCAGCCAATCAGAATCAAGTTCAATCCGATTGGCTGATTCAATCAGCCAATCAGATTGAGCTCGCATTCTATTGGCTGTTCCGATCAGCCAATAGAATGCGAGCTCAATCTGATTGGCTGATCGGATCAGCCAATCGGATTGAACTTGATTCTGATTGGCTGATTCCATCAGCCAATCAGAATTTTCCTACCTTAATTCCGATTGGCTGATAGAATCCTATCAGCCAATCGGAATTCGAGGGACGCCATCTTGGATGACGTCCTTTAAAGGAACCGTCATTCGTCAGGAAGTCGTCGGTGAAGATGGATGTTCCGCGTCGGCGGGATGAACATGGTATCCGGAAGAAAGAAAATTGAAGATGCCGTTGATAGAAGACATCAGCCGGATCATGGACATCTTCAGCCCCCCGCTTGGGCTTGGATCAAGACATCGGAGGAGCTCTTCTGGATCGATTGGTGAACCTGGTATGGTGAAGATAAGGTAGGAAGATCTTCAGGGGCTTAGTGTTAGGTTTATTTAAGGGGGGTTTGGGTTAGATTAGGGGTATGTGGGTGGTGGGTTGTAATGTTGGGGGGGGGGTATTGTATGTGTTTTTTTTACAGGCAAAAGAGCTGAATTCTTTGGGGCATGCCCCGCAAAGGGCCCTGTTCAGGGCTGATAAGGTAAAAGAGCTTTGAACTTTTGTAATTTAGAATAGGGTAGGGCATTTTTTTATTTTGGGGGTCTTTGTTATTTTATTAGGGGGCTTAGAGTAGGTGTAATTAGTTTAAAATTGTTGTAATATTTTTCTGATGTTTGTAAATATTTTTTTATTTTTTGTAACTTAGCTCTTTTTTATTTTTTGTACTTTAGTTAGTTTATTTCATTGTATTTATTTGTAGATATTGTATTTAATTAATGTATTGATAGTGTAGTGTTAGGTTTAATTGTAGGTAATTGTAGGTATTTTATTTAATTAATTTATTGATAGTGTAGTGTTAGGTTTAATTGTAACTTAGGTTAGGATTTATTTTACAGGTAATTTTGTAATTATTTTAACTATTTTAGCTATTAAATAGTTCTTAACTATTTAATAGCTATTGTACCTGGTTAAAATAAATACAAAGTTACCTGTAAAATAAATATAAATCCTAAAATAGCTATAATATAATTATAATTTATATTGTAGCTATATTAGGGTTTATTTTACAGGTAAGTATTTAGCTTTAAATAGGAATAATTTATTTAATAAGAGTTAATTTATTTAGTTAGATTTAAATTATATTTAATTTAGGGGGGTGTTAGTGTTAGGGTTAGACTTAGCTTTAGGGGTTAATACATTTATTAGAATAGCGGTGAGCTCCAGTCGGCAGATTAGGGGTTAATAAGTGTAGGCAGATGGAGGCGACGTTGAGGGGGGCAGATTAGGGGCTAATAAATATAATATAGGGGTCGGCGGTGTTAGGGGCAGCAGATTAGGGGTACATAGCTATAATGTAGGTGGCGGCGCTTTGCGGTCGGCAGATTAGGGGTTAATTATTGTAGGTAGCTGGCGGCGACGTTGTGGGGGGCAGGTTAGGGGTTAATAAATATAATATAGGGGTCGGCGGTGTTAGGGGCAGCAGATTAGGGGTACATAAGGATAACGTAGGTGGGGGTTAGCAGATTAGGGGTTAAAAAAATTTAATCGAGTGTCGGCGATGTGGAGGGACCTCGGTTTAGGGGTACATAGGTAGTTTATGGGTGTTAGTGTACTTTAGAGCACAGTAGTTAAGAGCTTTATAAACCGGCGTTAGCCCAGAAAGCTCTTAACTACTGACTTTTTTCTGCGGCTGGAGTTTTGTCGTTAGATTTCTAACGCTCACTTCAGCCACGACTCTAAATACCGGAGTTAGAAACATCCCATTGAAAAGATAGGATACGCAATTGACGTAAGGGGATCTGCGGTATGGAAAAGTCGCGGCTGAAAAGTGAGCGTTAGACCCTTTCCTGACTGACTCCAAATACCGGCGGTAGCCTAAAACCAGCGTTAGGAGCCTCTAACGCTGGTTTTCACAGCTACCGCCAAACTCTAAATCTAGGCCTTAGAGACAAACTAGAAATGATAAATTGAAAACTAGGAACAATGAATAGTAATATGAAATTACAAAATAATAAATTATGTAAACTAAATATCTAATAACCATTCACCTCTTGGCGCATAGCAAGGGTTACACTGTAAAGAAATCTGATATCACAAAATCTCCTTCAAAACCTTACAGAAAAAAAAGTATATAAAATGAAAGAAATCTCCCTCTATAAATTACTTCGCTCTACCATGCACAAAAAACAACAACAAAAAAAACAGTTAACAAGAAATAAAAGGAAAAAAAACAAGACAATCTTGTCAGCTTTGACATAGCAACTTAGCAATACACAGCCATAAGATGAGTTACTTTAGTAAGACAATGCAGGTTTTATAAATTCTGTGTGCTTCATGAAAAATCCTTTTTACCTCTAGAAAATCCAGGACCACCCACCGCCCCTCAACACACGTTATTTTGTATCCAGCGAGACTTTGTTACCATAAAAATATTATTGTTTTTGCAGATTGCTAGTGGTTTGTGCTTGGTGTGCAAGATATCATATATTTGGTACCTCATGCAACAATTATTAATGACAGCAACACTCATTAACAAAACTGTGGAGAATGTAGGTGAAGACATATTCAATGAATTTGGAAAAGGATCAAGCCTTTACCGAGGCCCCTCTGCAACTTCACCGGTGTCTATGAATTTAGGTAAATATCTTCAGATTATTCAAGTCACCCTTTGATCTGTGCACATCAGTCTTTGTGCTGATATACAGGGTATTCAGCTAAGTCTTCAATCTTAAATGTTTTCCGAACTGTTTTTTTTTTTAAAAAACTATATGGCATTTAAAACAAAAGAAACATTTAACACTAAATATATTTTATAAGCACAGTACTGAGGTTATCCTCCACCTCCCTCTAGTCATGGGTGCCGCCATGTTGAAATATATCTTTCACTACTTTCCAGTGCTGTGTTTGCACATGTGCAGAAACTTTCCTTCACTGCAGTAAAACCTAGGTTCCAAATTGGTGGCACCAATATTTAAAGTGGGTGCATGAAATGTATTTAGCGTTTAATGTCCCTTTAAGGAAAGGAACTCAGAAGAATATTATTCTACAAGAATCATTTTACTCACAGAGATTGTTGATATTAACTTTGCTTTGATAATGGAAGTCTTAATATTTTGTTACTGGGTTTAGAATTTTTCTGTTTCTTTGCATACAGTTAATGCAATATCAAACTACAATACACCTGTAACATCAGCTACGTCATTTCATACAGTCTTTGCCAGATAGTTAATCTGGAAAGCAATTAGTTTGTCTTACATTTGATATTGAATTCAGTTTATTTGTATATTTTAGTGCTATAAAGCTTACATAACAATCCAGTATAATGCCATCCTTAATACCTTTTGCATAAGCACTCATAGAAACCAGTGCTGTTAAACAGCTGAAGCAAAGCAGATTTAACAATTTTGAAAGGAATGATTGTTCATGCAAAGTGGAACTGGTGATATGCTGTCTGTTCTGTAGCTGTAATTTTATATGGAATATATTATACACACTTTTCTTTGCTTCCTTGCAGGTGTATACAGGTAGCCCTCAGTTTACGCCGGGGTTAGGTTCCAGAAGGAATGGTTGTAAATCGAAACCGTTGTAAATTGAAACCCAGTTTATAATGTAAGTCAATGGGAAGTGAAGGAGTTAGGTTCCAGGCCCCTCTCAAAATTGATATAAGTAACACCTAATACATTATTTTTAAAGCTTTGAAATGAAGACTTTAAATGCTAAACAGCATTATAAACCTAATTAAATAATCACACAACAGACTGTATCATCCAACTAAGTTTAATGAACAAAAACATTTTTTTTACTTGCATTTTTCTGCAAACAGTTCTCTGCATTGTTAGCATTTTAGATAATATTTGGTCTGCACCTATTCTATGCATACCAATCTGGACTGATTAAGCAGTTAGGCACCCTCACCTCAAGCAGCTGGACAGGAAGATAATAGGGAAGTGGCTGCTAGATCTTGTTGCTTTGAAAGCTGCTCTATAGCTAAGGTCTGTTCTGTGTACACATATTAATTTCAGTCTGCTAAGCTTGCATAACTTTGCTGCAACACAAGCGGACAGCTCCACCTACTGGCTATTTTAATTAGTGCACTGCTTTTCAATGCTTTTCAATAGCAGTCACATGACTGAAAAAAAAGGTTGCTATTCTGAAACGGTGCAAATTGAACCGGCTTAAACCGAGGGCCACCTGTATTTGAAATTGAGTGAACTCAGGTTACATCTATAAGTCACTTTTATTGATAACATCCACTTTGAAATTAAATAAGGAAGACAAACATCAAGGTCAGAGACTTACAGTGCTGTACCAAGATTATAAAACACCTGTCTATTTTTATATAGCAGCCATTGGATAAGTGTCCACACCTCTAATATGGGACCATGGCAATTTTAGATAAATAAAGATATAAAGGCCCACACAATTAGATCACATTACATCTGGGAGGCTAAAAAGAAGTTTTTAGTGATCTGTGAATTTATCAGGCTTTCTTTTTAATTAAAGTGCAGAATTATTAGGCAAATGAGTATTTTGACCACATCATCCTCTTTATGCATGTTGTCTTACTCCAAGCTGTATAGGCTCGAAAGCCTACCAATTAAGCATATTAGGTGATGTGCATCTCTGTAATGAGAAGGGGTGTGGTCTAATGACATCAACACCCTATATCAGGTGTGCATAATTATTAGGCAACTTCCTTTCCTTTGGCAAAATGGGTCAAAAGAAGGACTTGACAGGCTCAGAAAAGTAAAAAATAGTGAGATATCTTGCAGAGGGATGCAGCACTCTTAAAATTGCAAAGCTTCTGAAGCGTGATCATCAAACAATCAAGCGTTTCATTCAAAATAGTCAACAGGGTCACAAGAAGCGTGTGGAAAAACCAAGGCGCAAAATAACTGCCCATGAACTGAGAAAAGTCAAGCGTGCAGCTGCCAAGATGCCACTTGCCACCAGTTTGGCCATATTTCAGAGCTGCAACATCACTGGAGTGCCCAAAAGCACAAGGTGTGCAATACTCAGAGACATGGCCAAGGTAAGAAAGGCTGAAAGACGACCACCACTGAACAAGACACACAAGCTGAAACGTCAAGACTGGGCCAAGAAATATCTCAAGACTGATTTTTCTAAGGTTTTATGGACTGATGAAATGAGAGTGAGTCTTGATGGGCCAGATGGATGGGCCCGTGGCTGGATTGGTAAAGGGCAGAGAGCTCCAGTCCGACTCAGACGCCAGCAAGGTGGAGTACTGGTTTGGGCTGGTATCATCAAAGATGAGCTTGTGGGGCCTTTTCGGGTTGAGGATGGAGTCAAGCTCAACTCCCAGTCCTACTGCCAGTTTCTGGAAGACACCTTCTTCAAGCAGTGGTACAGGAAGAAGTCTGCATCCTTCAAGAAAAACATGATTTTCATGCAGGACAATGCTCCATCACACGCGTCCAAGTACTCCACAGCGTGGCTGGCAAGAAAGGGTATAAAAGAAGAAAATCTAATGATATGGCCTCCTTGTTCACCTGATCTGAACCCAATTGAGAACCTGTGGTCCATCATCAAATGTGAGATTTACAAGGAGGGAAAACAGTACACCTCTCTGAACAGTGTCTGGGAGGCTGTGGTTGCTGCTGCACGCAATGTTGATGGTGAACAGATCAAAACACTGACAGAATCCATGGATGGCAGGCTTTTGAGTGTCCTTGCAAAGAAAGGTGGCTATATTGGTCACTGATTTGTTTTTGAATGTCAGAAATGTATATTTGTGAATGTTGAGATGTTATATTGGTTTCACTGGTAAAAATAAATAATTGAAATGGGTATATATTTGTTTTTTGTTAAGTTGCCTAATAATTATGCACAGTAATAATCACCTGCACACACAGATATCCCCCTAAAATAGCTATAACTAAAAACAAACTAAAAACTACTTCCAAAACTATTCAGCTTTGATATTAATGAGTTTTTTGGGTTCATTGAGAACATGGTTGTTGTTCAATAATAAAATTAATCCTCAAAAATACAACTTGCCTAATAATTCTGCACTCCCTGTATATATATATATATATATATATATTTATATGTAAAAAATAATTAATTTTATACATATATATATATATATATATATATATATATATATATATATATATATATGTCATAGTCATTATGGTGATCTGGGTCTTCAGAGCTTTTGCAAAAATAGAACATGGTTTTCCTTCCTATAATCTCTTTCAAGAGGAGACTAAGTATTAAAAGAGATTATGCAGAATGGGTACTATATTATTTTTAAACTCCTCTTTAGAAATCCTGTGAACAAAGCAAGCCCTATTTAAGTGAGTAACCATGTACAGTACAGTATGTGCACATTTCTCTTAGCTTAGGTTAGAGTATATGTACATATTGTCCCACAGGTTTAACAGCATTGCTACCTTCTGTACTGCTGAATAATTCTCACAACAATCATTATACATTAGATATGTTTAGCTGTAAATAAAGGAGACACTGACAAAGAGCATAGCTGACCCAAAACACTTTGGAACCCTTGCCAGATATCATATGAGAATGGAAAATGCATCAGTATTTAATAATAGTTGGAGATATCTAGGTAAAAGGTTACCACAAGTCAGTGCCAAAGGATACCTCAAAGACACTGAAACTATATAGGGGAAAGGTTAGTCAGTGACACAGTCAGCCTTGCCTACAAGGCAATAAACAACACTCCCCCTCTTCTGATTGGTGGGGATTATAAATTGTGCTCTTGGCAGAAATATATTTCTATACTGATTATGCAGATGGATAGGTAAACATTACACAACTGTCAAATAAAATATACCAGGCACAATATCTTCTCACCTTGTTTCAACTATTCATAATACTCCCTGAGAAAAATGAATTTCAATAGCATATCACACTACACTTAATAATTATATGTCTTATTGTGAAAGTACAGCTTAAAAACCTGACAAAGAACTGCTGAGCATTGAACTGAATTAACTCTTAATAGACATCATACTTTATAGTTATTTTATTGTTATTAGTTTTCACTGTATCCTCTTTTAAAATTGCGATTAGGAATATATGAATATACAAATCAGCATTTATCTGTAGTGACAAATATATTTAAAAAGTCATCTGATTAATGACAAAAATAAAAAAAATAAAAAATGCAGTTGCATTTCTAAGAAGTGATAACTATTATTTTACCATTATTTGTTATCTAAGTGTATTTAAAATCTGATTATGGCAGATAGTATTATGTACATGACATTAAATTGCAATATGTATTGCATTAAATTACACTGCTGTTTAGGCTTTTTAGTTGTTTTATAGAAAAATACTGAACTGGCTGGTGATCAGGGGACATCACAGCCTATGACCTTATGGTCCTCATATACAACCTATTGCCTTAAAGAACTTATAAATTATATGCCCAGATCAGACATCTTAAAGGGACATTAAACCTAAATTTTATCTTTCATAATTCAGATAGAGAATGCAATTTTAAACACTTTCTAAGTTACTTCTATTATCTAATGTGTTTCATTCTTCAGATATCCTTTGTTAAGAAATAGCAATGCACATGGGTAAGCCAATCACACAAGGCATCTATGAGAAGCCACCAATCATCATCTACTGAGCCTATCTAGATATGATTTTCAGCAAACAATATCTAGAGAATGAAGCTAATTAGATAATAGAAGTAAATTAGAAAGTTGTTTAAAATTGCACGCTCTTCCTAAATCATGAAATAAAGAATTTGGGTTTCATGTCCCTTTAAAAAAGACCCATGAGTTAAATGTCCATATCATACCTCAGACCAGTCCAAACTGGCTATTATATGCTCAAACTAGAGAAGTGGCCTTAAAGTCTCTTTCAGACATATGCCCCATTAGACCTCAGATCAGAGACATGCCAAGAAGCTTTTGTCAATTGTATGCCCACATCAGTCCCCAGCTCAGGTCCACAGACCTATAACCCCTGAATATGAAAGTAGCAATTAAACATGTTACAATATTAGGTAAGTAAAAGGTTAAATACAAGCTGTTTAGATGTAATATGAAACTAACAAGTGCTTGATTGTGGACAGGAGCCAGTTGTGGGCTGTGGCAAGTTGTCTTAGTCACCAGCACTATTATTTGTGCATGATGCAGGGCCAGCCCTGACCTGCCTCTCACTGCCTTGCTGCACCTGTGAGCCAGGTATGTCTCCCATAGTTGCCAACATTTGGGGAAAAAAAATTCTGGGACACTTTGCAGCAGAGCCATGCATGTATAGTATCCATAGTTCCCCCCACACCAATCCACCTCCAAAAAAACATACACTACTAATATAGTATAATTTAGCCATACTGATTGCTTAAAGTGATAGGAAAGTCCAAATTACATTTTTATAAATCAGAGAGAGCATATCATGTTTAAATTCACTTCTATTATCCAACTGCATTATGTCCTTTCTATATGTCTCATACGGATAGTAAATGAATTTGCCTTTATGGTTGCTGTGCATGTTGAGTTCTTTTTGTGTGCATGTGGGTGTCTGTGGAAGTCTATGTGTGCGCTATTTCTCTGTGACTGTTTGGAGTGACTGTAACTATACAGTCTAATGACCAATAAGTGGTTATTCTTTATTTAAATATAAGCTTTAACAGCTTGGGATTTTTATATTACATTTAATTTTTTTTTACTATTTAATAACAATAAATATATACAATATAGTGACGGAAGGGTCTTACAGACTGTAAATGGTTTGTAAATTAAGCTAGTATATTACACTTACTCAATTAAAGGAGTGGGCTGCTCTGCCTTTAAATGCTTCGTCCAGAATTATAGAATTTGCTTTTCAACCGCTTTAAGGAGTGTGAGAAAAGCACAATTGTTAAACAAAGGCAACATGTATTTAAGGTATTTTTAAGTAGAGTTGATATATTTAAATTAGTCTATTAGAATCAATTTCTGGAGTTACAATATGGGTAAAATGTATCATCATTGCAGGCAGACAGGTTCACAAGTAGTGAACCTGTTCATCTGCATTTGCCCATTGCATTGCATGGCAAAATTTAGCGTTGCAGAAGAGGTTTCTTGTGCAATGCCACCCCCTGCTCCTGCGCAACCAATAGCAAAAGAGCAGGGCATTTCTATTACCCCCATACAAGCGAGTGTCTGGGTGATTTATCTCGCCACATTAGAGATCTAACATGGTGAAGAGGCAAAATAAGCAGTTTCTGCTTCTTAAATATGTGGCTGCAGACTCATTCAACTTCATATATTTACCCATACATGGCTATATTTTATGTGGACACCTCTACTAAATATTAAGTTCAGGTGTTTCAGCCACACCTATTCATAAAATACAGCACGTAATCATAAAATTACCATAGACAAACATTGGCAGTACAATGGGTCGTACTAAAAGTCCAGTAATTTTAAACATGTCACTGTCATAGGATGCCATCCTTGCCACAAGTCAATTCATGAAATGTCTGCCCTACTAGATCTTCCCTGGTCAAATGTAAGTGCAATTACTGTGAAGTGGAAGCATCTAGGAGCCATGAAGCCATGCAAACTGACAAAGCTTGTCCGCAGAGTGCTGAAACACATAGCACCATGGAGTGGACCATATATATACTTTTGTGGATAGATCATTTTGTATTGGGTGACTTTCTGAATGCCATCAATGTTTGTATACTCAGCATATATCATCTATTATTGTTAATGGAAGGGTATCACCCTCATTAATTCTAGAAATGGGGACCAGACAGGCATGCCCACTCTCATCTCTTCTATTAAATCTTGAAATTGACCCTTTGGATTGTTTTATTCAACAGAAGAGTGAAGGTTTGAAGATATAGGAACAGAGGTGCATCTGTCTCTTTATGCTCATGACTTCTTGTTATGCGGGTTTAAAGCTAACACAAATGTACCTGATCCTCAGTCTATGGCATGTACAAGAACTATTGATTAGTTGGGCTAAATTACCTATATCACTCTCGGGCAGGATAAACCTAATTAACATTAGACAGTTTTTATATAGACTTCAAATGTAGCCCCTACTACTCAACAGCTTTCAGTAATTTTATTTGGCGAGGGAAAAACAAAACGGATTGATCCACAGGTTTGAGCATCCACAGAGCTTTAGTCTGCTGGGTAACTGGGAGGTTCCAGCCTGCTGTTACAGTACCTTTGTGATTTGTCTTTGTGAGTGTTTATACACAATTTTCCATATTGATTTAAGGAATTATTTGATATTGCGACTGCATTAACATATTCTCCCCATGGATGTCTATGGAGAGCACAGGAGAAAAAAAAACCTAAAACCTATTGATCGCGCACATACCCAACAGGGGTTAAGAATATTTCACATTCCAATATTCTTCACTTACAGAACAATGTCATTTTTATTGTAAATATATATTTCTATATCTACCTATACCAGTATATCTATTCCTATAGATATATAGGTATAGATATCTATTTTACATTAACATTATCATATATATATATATATATATATATATATATATTCAATACTAAAAATGTAATTATTTTCAATGTGAAGAACATAAGAATGTAGAATATGCGTAATACGATTTAGGTCTAACGCAGTGTCAGGTAGTGCACATGACGAAATGCTAACCGCAATGCGCATTATTGAAATATTAAGTATTTAAAAATATTAATAATAATTAAAAATTATTATACATCCTGTAAAAAAATCTAAATAATCTATAGAACATATATATATATATATATATATATACAGTATATATATATATATATATATATATATTACAGTATGTATAGCATTTTTAAATAATTATTAAAAAATAAAAAAGCTAATGTCTGTTTAACTTTGCCTTACATTTTTCCGTTATATAAGTTTGTAAAAAGAAGCAGTAGACAGCACCTTAGTTAAAGGGACAGTAAAGTCAAAACTTAACTTTCATGATTCAACTAGAACATGCAATTTTAAATCACTTACTTTTGTTATCAAATGTGCTTTGTTCTCTTGCTATCTTTTACTGGCGTAAATCTAGGTAGGTTCATAAGAGCTCAGGAGTGTGCACGTGTCTTTAGTATTCTATGACAGCAGTGGTTTGCAACATTGTATAACAAAGCTACAAATAATGTTGCAAAACACTGCTGCCATAGAGTACACGTGCACACTCCTGAGCTGAGCCTACCTAGTTTTACTCTTCAGTAAAATATATCAAGAGTACAAAGCAAATTTGATAACAGAAGCAAATTGGAATGTTGTTTAAAATTGCATGTTCTATCTGAATCATGAAAGTAAAATTTTTACTTTCCTGTCCCTTTAAGTGTTCCTCCACACTGCCTTTTATACCTGTATGCAACGTTTTAAGCTCCGCACTAAACAGTTCCTTAAATCAAGGGTTCTTGACCGTAACCATATTTAATCCCCTCTCTGTTTTATTTCAGGTTTCATTTATTCCACAACGTTCATTGTTTGGCGTATATTTCTCCCTGCTCCATTACATCTAGTCTGTGTCATGTGATCTATGTTAGCCATTTAGTAATTCCTTAATATTAAAGGGTAGTCTTAAGCTAGCCCTTTTTAAGACTGGAGTTTGTATTTTTTTTCTTAAGTTTATTAATTTTTATTAAATTTTCCACAAATAAAAAAGTAGAAATATTGCAATACCATAACAGTATTGAGAGATATTAAAAATAATAAAGAAAATAAGGTTGATACAAATTCTGTGTACAGAGTCGTGTCTTATCAGTCAATATTATACATTAGCTAAACATTTAATGAGATGTTCATCATGTATACCAATATGTCATATAAATAATACTTTATAACATATTCTTGCATATTTTTATTTTCTACCTGAGGTATGTAACTTACGATGGACGGATTCCATAGATTGTGGTCATTTAGAGTTTTTTAGGGTACGTGATGATGGTTTTAGATGCATAGGGAATGTGCTTGTTTCTCATCCCAATAAAATTCAACTTGGGTGAAAAAGTCCTTTTTCCCTTTATATGTGTATGCCATTCGCTCTAGGTACAAAGTATGTGTTACTAGGTTAATCCACTCTTTTGGATGGGGAGAGTGTGTTTTTTCCCCCCACTATCTGGGGATAATTTTCTTAGCAGTATTGACTAAAATTCTAAATAATGTTCTTCGGAATTGACAAGGTAGTTGGATATTGCCATTAAGTAGAATGATCAAAGGGGTTTTGGGGATGAAGAAATGTAGTAGTTTTTCTAGTATTCGATGTATAATGTTCCAATATGGATGTATAGTTTGACATTCCCACCATATATGTAGAAGGGTGCCTTTGTGACCGCAATTTCTCCAGCATCTGTCTGAGACTGTGGGGTATATTTGGTGTAGCTTTTGGGGTGTGTGGTACCAGTGAGAGAGTAGTTTAATGTTGGTTTCTAATGTGCTGACTGATAGAGAGCTTTTTGCAGTTGTTAAAAGTATTTGTTGTTTTTCTTTTGATGTGAGAGAAATCTGTAATTCTGTTTCCCACTTAGGGGCCTATTTATTAAGGTGCAAGCAGACATGATGCGATATAGCGGATCAGGTCCACTGCACAACGATAAATTCTGACAGCATACAGTGTTGGCATTTATCATTGCACAAGCAGTTCTTGTGAACTGCTTGTGCAATGCCGTCCCTTGCAGATTCGCAGCCAATCGGCCACTAGCAGGAGGTGTCAATCAGCCCGATCGTATAGGATCGGGCGGATTGATGTCCGCGGCCTCAGAGCAGTCAGACAAGTTATGGAGCAGCGGTCTTTAGACCACTGCTTCATAACTACTGGCGCGGAAACAGGGGCATCAAGCTCCATTTGGAGCTTGATAATTCGGTCCCTTAGTTATACACGGCGGATCTGGTTTAATGTCTGCATTTGCTATTAGCTTATGAAATAATGACAGTAGATGTGTGGATGGTGTTCCTGTGTAGCACACATGTTCAAACGTAGTCAGTGGGTGTGTTAGATTGGTTTGTAACTTATGTGTATGGATGTAGTCAAGTATTTGGAAGTATGATATCCAGTCTGTGAAGGGAAAGCCTGGATTGGTTTTAAGCTCTACCATGGGTTTTAGTATTCCTGATTGTAAAACGCTGAAGTTTGGGATGTTGGTCATAGGGTTGTTGGTGGTCAGGTGCGAAGGGGGCTTGGTGAATGGAAGGTCTGGATTTCTTAAGATTGGTGTGAGAGGTGATGGTATTGAGGACAGTGTTTTGTATCTGCGTGTCATATTATCCCATTTTTTTAAGGTGTCTAGGATCAGGTTATTTTTAGGAATAAGGGGACTTCTATCTTTATCGCTAAGACTGCACATACTGCCCAAATTGCCTACCTTTGCTATATCCTCTTCTAATGGGACCCATGTATTTTGCTTCCCCCCTCTGTGCCAATTCCAGATTCGGAATAGATGTGATGCTTGATAGTAGAGGACAGCAGGTTAGGGATTCCCTGTCCACCTTTCTCTTTAGGTCTGTATGATGGATGTTTGGCCATTCTGAGTATTTGGTCTAACCATATAAAAGTGTTTAAGAGGGATTGTGCAGTGTTAAATAAAGAATTAGGAAGTGCTAGAGGGATAGTTTGAAATAAGTATAATATTTTTGGTAAAACGTTCATTTTTACCTTTGCTACTCTACCTAACCAGGAGATGTGTTTCGAGCGCCATGTTGTTAGATCTTGTTTTATAATAGAGAGGAGTGAGGAATAGTTATTGTCATATAAATTATTATTGTTCTTAGAAAGTTGTATCCCCAGATATTTAATTGTTTGTGCATTAGTTTGATATTTAAATCATTGTTTAATAGATGTTAGAATATCTGGGGGAGCATTAATATTTAGAATTTCAGATTTTTCTATATTTCTGAGAAAATTGGAATATGTGCCATAGGTTAATATTTCTCTTTCCAGATGTTCTATGGATTGTATGGGGTTTGTTATGGATAGCATAATGTCATCCACATATACAGGGAGTGCAGAATTATTAGGCAAATGAGTATTTTGACCACATCATCCTCTTTATGCTTGTTGTCTTACTCCAAGCTGTATAGGCTCGAAAGCCTACTACCAATTAAGCATATTAGGTGATGTGCATCTCTGTAATGAGAAGGGGTGTGGTCTAATGACATCAACACCCTATATCAGGTGTGCATAATTATTAGGCAACTTCCTTTCCTTTGGCAAAATGGGTCAAAAGAAGGACTTGACAGGCTCAGAAAAGTCAAAAATAGTGAGATATCTTGCAGAGGGATGCAGCACTCTTAAAATTGCAAAGCTTCTGAAGTGTGATCATCGAACAATCAAGCGTTTCATTCAAAATAGTCAACAGGGTCGCAAGAAGCGTGTGGAAAAACCAAGGCGCAAAATAACTGCCCATGAACTGAGAAAAGTCAAGCATGCAGCTGCCAAGATGCCACTTGCCACCAGTTTGGCCATATTTCAGAGCTGCAACATCACTGGAGTGCCCAAAAGCACAAGGTGTGCAATACTCAGAGACATGGCCAAGGTAAGAAAGGCTGAAAGACGACCACCACTGAACAAGACACACAAGCTGAAACGTCAAGACTGGGCCAAGAAATATCTCAAGACTGATTTTTCTAAGGTTTTATGGACTGATGAAATGAGAGTGAGTCTTGATGGGCCAGATGGATGGGCCGTGGCTGGATTGGTAAAGGGCAGAGAGCTCCAGTCCGACTCAGACGCCAGCAAGGTGGAGGTGGAGTACTGGTTTGGGCTGGTATCATCAAAGATCAGCTTGTGGGGCCTTTTCGGGTTGAGGATGGAGTCAAGCTCAACTCCCAGTCCTACTGCCAGTTTCTGGAAGACACCTTCTTCAAGCAGTGGTACAGGAAGAAGTCTGCATCCTTCAAGAAAAACATGATTTTCATGCAGGACAATGCTCCATCACACGCGTCCAAGTACTCCACAGCGTGGCTGGCAAGAAAGGGTATAAAAGAAGAAAATCTAATGATATGGCCTCCTTGTTCACCTGATCTGAACCCCATTGAGAACCTGTGGTCCATCATCAAATGTGAGATTTACAAGGAGGGAAAACAGTACACCTCTCTGAACAGTGTCTGGGAGGCTGTGGTTGCTGCTGCACGCAATGTTGATGGTGAACAGATCAAAACACTGACAGAATCCATGGATGGCAGGCTTTTGAGTGTCCTTGCAAAGAAAGGTGGCTATATTTGTCACTGATTTGTTTTTGTTTTGTTTTTGAATGTCAGAAATGTATATTTGTGAATGTTGAGATGTTATATTGGTTTCACTGGTAAAAATAAATAATTGAAATGGGTATATATTTGTTTTTTGTTAAGTTGCCTAATAATTATGCACAGTAATAGTCACCTGCACACACAGATATCCCCTTAAAATAGCTATAACTAAAAACAAACTAAAAACTACTTCCAAAACTATTCAGCTTTGATATTAATGAGTTTTTTGGGTTCATTGAGAACATGGTTGTTGTTCAATAATAAAATTAATCCTCAAAAATACAACTTGCCTAATAATTCTGCACTCCCTGTAATGAAATTGTGTATTCAGAATCTCCTATCGCAATTCCTCTTATATTTGAGTTATTTCAAATTCTGCTTGCTAATATTTCTATTGTAAGTGCAAATTAAAGTGGGGACAAGGGACACCCTTGTCTGGTCCCATTTTTAACCGCAAAGTGGTCTGATAGATCTCCATTTACCTTCATTTTAGCTGAGGGGTTATTGTATAGGGCAAGTATATGATGTGTGAATTGAGGGCTGAAACCAAACCTTAACAGGGCAGAGGTCATGAATGGCCAACTCACCCTGTCAAAGGCCTTCTCTGCGTCCATTGTGATAAATAAAAAATGGTCTGGTATAAGGTCTGTGCTATTGATCAATTGAATGGCTCTGATAGTGTTATCTCTGGATTCTCTTCCTGGTATAAATCCCACATGATCTTTATTAATTAGGGAAGGAAGGAGCGTATTGATTCTATTGGCCAAATTTTTTGTATATTTTTTAACATTGTTTAAAAGTGAAATCGGTCTGAAATTTTTAGGGTGATTGGGAGATTTTCCTGGCTTGGGTAGTACAGTAATATGTGCCTCTAGCATTTCACTGGGTAAAGGGTGTTCTTTGTCAATGTGGTTAAATACTTACAGAAGATTAAGTGCTATGATGTCTTTGAGTAGGGAAAAGTATTTGGTAAAAAAAAGTCCGGTCCATGGGCCTTTCCTGTAGGTAAGCTTGTTATACAGGGAGTGCAGAATTATTAGGCAAGTTGTATTTTTGAGGATTAATTTTATTATTGAACAACAACCATGTTCTCAATGAACCCAAAAAACTCATTAATATCAAAGCTGAATAGTTTTGGAAGTAGTTTTTAGTTTGTTTTTAGTTATAGCTATTTTAGGGGGATATCTGTGTGTGCAGGTGACTATTACTGTGCATAATTATTAGGCAACTTAACAAAAAACAAATATATACCCATTTCAATTATTTATTTTTACCAGTGAAACCAATATAACATCTCAACATTCACAAATATACATTTCTGACATTCAAAAACAAAACAAAAACAAATCAGTGACCAATATAGCCACCTTTCTTTGCAAGGACACTCAAAAGCCTGCCATCCATGGATTCTGTCAGTGTTTTGATCTGTTCACCATCAACATTGCGTGCAGCAGCAACCACAGCCTCCCAGACACTGTTCAGAGAGGTGTACTGTTTTCCCTCCTTGTAAATCTCACATTTGATGATGGACCACAGGTTCTCAATGGGGTTCAAATCAGGTGAACAAGGAGGCCATGTCATTAGATTTTCTTCTTTTATACCCTTTCTTGCCAGCCACGCTGTGGAGTACTTGGACGCGTGTGATGGAGCATTGTTCTGCATGAAAATCATGTTTTTCTTGAAGGATGCAGACTTCTTCCTGTACCACTGCTTGAAGAAGGTGTCTTCCAGAAACTGGCAGTAGGACTGGGAGTTGAGCTTGACTCCATCCTCAACCCGAAAAGGCCCCACAAGCTGATCTTTGATGATACCAGCACAAACCAGTACTCCACCTCCACCTTGCTGGCGTCTGAGTCGGACTGGAGCTCTCTGCCCTTTACCAATCCAGCCACGAGCCCATCCATCTGGCCCATCAAGACACTCTCATTTCATCAGTCCATAAAACCTTAGAAAAATCAGTCTTGAGATATTTCTTGGCCCAGTCTTGACGTTTCAGCTTGTGTGTCTTGTTCAGTGGTGGTCGTCTTTCAGCCTTTCTTACCTTGGCCATGTCTCGGAGTATTGCACACCTTGTGCTTTTGGGCACTCCAGTGATGTTGCAGCTCTGAAATATGGCCAAACTGGTGGCAAGTGGCATCTTGGCAGCTGCACGCTTGACTTTTCTCAGTTCGTGGGCAGTTATTTTGCGCCTTGGTTTTTCCACACGCTTCTTGCGACCCTGTTGACTATTTTGAATGAAACGCTTGATTGTTCGATGATCACGCTTCAGAAGCTTTGCAATTTTAAGAGTGCTGCATCCCTCTGCAAGATATCTCACTATTTTTGACTTTTCTGAGCCTGTCAAGTCCTTCTTTTGACCCATTTTGCCAAAGGAAAGGAAGTTGCCTAATAATTATGCACACCTGATATAGGGTGTTGATGTCATTAGACCACACCCCTTCTCATTACAGAGATGCACATCACCTAATATGCTTAATTGGTAGTAGGCTTTCGAGCCTATACAGCTTGGAGTAAGACAACATGCATAAAGAGGATGATGTGGTCAAAATACTCATTTGCCTAATAATTCTGCACACAGTGTAGTATGTATGACTTTGTGCAATGTTATAGGGAAGTCTAGAAATTGGCTTGACTGGAAATCACTTTTTTACCCGATTCATCTATCAGTGAATTAACATATGTCCCAATTTTTTGCTTTTTAAGAGTTCTCGCTAAGAGTCGCCCTGTTTTATTATGTTCGGAATAAAACTTGGCAATTCTCTATATACAGTCGTATGCAAAAGTTTAGGCACCCCTGACAATTTCCGTGATTTTCATTTATAAATAATTGGGTGTTTGGATCAGCAATTTCATTTTCATTACACAGCAATATTTCAGTAGTGAAATGAGGTTTATTGGATTAACAGAAAATGTGCAACATGCATCAAAACAAAATTAGACAGGTGCATAAATTTGGGTACCCCAACAGAAATATTGCATCAATATTTAGTAGAGTCTCCTTTAGCAGAAATAACCTCAAAACAACTGATATGTAAGTGGAGGAAAAGAGCGCCAACAAAAGAAGGCTTTGGTGGATAGGGTTAAAAGCTGAAATGTATTTATAACAACAATATAAAATCAATCACGTAGCTAGCAATGTTAAAAAGCCTCATGGATACATGATGCATATAAAGATAAAAACAGAGAAATACAGTAAAATGTTATGCAATATAATAAAACAATCTTAAGATGTACAGATGTGTTACAAATGTATGCTGACACACAGGGGGGTAGTTATCAAGCCGTCTACTTTTCTGGCTTCGCCGGCCCAATACGTCCGCCTAAGCTCGCCTACCTTCGCCGCCGCGGACCTTGAATACGTTTGCCTAAGTTATCAAATAAAGCTGTCAAAAAGCCGCGGGGCGATGAGCAGCGGACTGTGACAGTTATCAGTCATCCGATATCGCTGCTCTTTGGCTTTTTCCCAGCTTTATTGCTAGCCTGTCACTAAACACCCACACTAAACTACACTGTTCTATCCCTATACCGGCGCCCCCGGAGCCTCCCGCAACTAAATAAAGTTACTAACCCCTAAACCGCCGCTCCTAGACCCTGCCGCAACTTTTATAAATGTATTAACCCCTAAACCGCCGCTCCTAGACCCTGCCGCAACTCTTATAAATGTATTAACCCCTAAACTGCCGCTCCTAGACCCTGCCGCAACTCTTATAAATGTATTAACCCCTAAACCGCCGCTCCCGGAGCCCACCGCCACCTACAATATACCTAGTAACCCCTATCCTGCCCCCCTTATACCGTCGCCCTCTATAATAAAATTATTAACCCCTATCCTGCTGATCCCGCACCTCGCCGCAACTAAATAAATAGTTTAACCCCTAAACCGCCGCTCCCTGAACCCGCCGCAACCTATATTAAACCTATTAACCCCTATCCTGCCCCCCCTACACCGTCGCCACCTATAATAAATTTATTAACCCCTATCCTGCCCCCCACTACGACGCCGCCACTGTAATAAATTTATTAACCCCTAAACCTAAGTCTAACACTAACCCTAACGCCCCCCTAACTTAAATATTAATTAAATAAATCTAAATAATATTTATATTATGAACTAAATTAATCCTATTTAAAACTAAATACTTACCTTTAAAATAAACCCTAATATAGCTACAATATAAACAATAATTATATTGTAGCTATCTTAGGATTTATTTTTATTTTACAGGTACCTTTCAATTTATTTTAACTAGGTACAATAGCTATTAAATAGTTATTAACTATTTAATTGCTTACCTAGCTAAAATAAAGAGAAATTTACCTGTAAAATAAATCCTAACCTAAGTTACAATTCCACCTAACACTACACTATACTTTAATAAATTATTCCTATTTAAAACTAAATACTTACCTGTAAAATAAACCCTAATATAGCTACAATATAAATAATAATTATATTGTAGCTATCTTAGGATTTATATTTATTTTACAGGTAACTTTGTATTTATTTTAGCTAGTTAGAATAGTTATTAAATAGTAATTAACTATTTAATAACTACCTAGCTAAAAGAAATACAAAATTACCTGTAAAATAAATCCTAACCTAAGTTACAATTAAACCTAATACTACACTATCATTAAATTAATTAAATAAACTACCTACAAATAACTACATCAGCCGATCAGCCAATAGAATGCGAGCTCTATCTGATTGGCTGATTGGATCAGCCAATCGGATTGAACTTGAATCTGATTGGCTGATGGAATCAGCCAATCAGATTTTTCCTACCTTAATTCCGATTGGCGGATAGAATCCTATCAGCCAATCGGAATTGAGGGGACGCCATCTTGGATGACGTCCCTTAAAGGAGCCTTCATTCGTCGTAGTCCGTCGGTGAAGAAGGATGTTCCGCGGCGGCGGAAGGAAGATTCAAGACCCGGCTTGGAAGATGACATCGCCCGGATCGAAGACTTCTTCAGCGCCGCCTGGATGATGACTTCATCGGATGGAAGATTTCTTCAGCGCCCCTTGGATGATCACTTCTGCCGGTCCGGATGTCCACTTGGGTTCCATCGCTGCTCGGCTGAGTGAAGACGACTCAAGGTAGGATGATCTTCAGGGGATTAGTGTTAGGTTTTTGTAAGGGGGGTTTGGGTTAGATTAGGGGTATGTGGGTGGTGGGTTTTAATGTTGGGGGGGGTTGTATTTTTCATTTACAGGCAAAAGAGCTGAACTTTTGGGGGCATGCCCCCACAAATGGCCCTTTTAAGGGCTGGTAAGGTAAACGAGCGTTGAACTTTATTTAATTTACAATAGGGTAGGGCATTTTTTTTATTTTGGGGGGGTTTGTTATTTTATTAGGGGGTTTAGATTAGGTGTAATTAGCTTAAAATTGTTGTAATATTTGTAAAATGTTTGTAACTTATTTTTTTATTTTCTGTAACTTAGCTTTTTTTATTTTTTGTACTTTAGTTAGTTTATGTAATTGTATTTAATTGTAGTTATTTGTAGGTAGTTTATTTAATTAATTTAATGATAGTGTAGTATTAGGTTTAATTGTAACTTAGGTTAGGATTTATTTTACAGGTAATTTTGTATTTCTTTTAGCTAGGTAGTTATTAAATAGTTAATAACTATTTAATAACTATTCTAACTAGCTAAAATAAATACAAAGTTACCTGTAAAATAAATATAAATCTTAAGATAGCTACAATGTAATTATTATTTATATTGTAGCTATATTATGGTTTATTTTACAGGTAAGTATTTAGTTTTAAATAGGAATAATATATTAAAGTATAGTGTAGTGTTAGGTGTAATTGTAACTTAGGTTAGTTTTTATTTTACAGGTAAATTTCTCTTTATTTTAGCTAGGTAAGCTATTAAATAGTTAATAACTATTTAATAGCTATTGTACCTAGTTAAAATAAATACAAAGTTGCCTGTAAAATAAAAATAAATCCTAAGATAGCTACAATATAATTATTATTTATATTGTAGCTATATTAGGGTTTATTTTACAGGTAAGCATTTAGTTTTAAATAGGATTAATGTAGTTAATAATAGAAATATTATTTAGATTTATTTAATTAATATTTAAGTAAAGGGGGCATTAGGGTTAGTGTTAGACTTAGGTTTAGGGGTTAATAACGTTATTATAGAGGGCGGCGGTATAGGGGGGCAGGATAGGGGTTAATAGGTATAATGTAGGTGGCGGTGGGCTCCGGGAGTGGCGGTTTAGGGGTTAATACATTTATTATAGTTGCGGTGGGCTCCGGGAGCGGCGGTTTAGGGGTTAATACATTTATTATAGTTGCGGTGGGCTCCGGGAGCGGCGGTTTAGGGGTTAATACATTTATTATAGTTGCGGTGGGCTCCGGGAGCGGCGGTTTAGGGGGTAATAACTTTATTTAGTTGCGGCGGTGTAGGGGGGACAGATTAGTGGTGTTTAGACTCGGGGTACATGTTAGGGTGTTAGGTGCAGACATCTCCCATAGGAATGAATGGGATGTCTGTCAGCAGCGAACTTGTACTTTCGCTATGGTCAGACTCCCATTGATTCCTATGGGATCCGCCGCCTCCAGGCTGGCGCTTTGAAAACCAGGTACGCTGGGCCGTAAAAGTGCCGAGCGTACCTGCTAGTTTTTTGATAACTAGCAAAAGTAGTGAGATTGTGCCGCACTTGTGTGCGGAACATCTGGAGTGACGTAAGAATCGATCTGTGTCGGACTGAGTCCGGCGGATCGAAGCTTACGTCACAAAATACTACTTTTGCCGGTCTCGAGCCTTTGATAACTAAGGCGTATCAGCTTCGACACAAATACGCTGCGGAATTCCAGCGTATTTGAGGTTGACGGCTTGATAACTAGGCCCCACAGTATGGCCTAGATTTGGAGTTCGGCGGTAGCCGTCAAAACCAGCGTTAGAGGCTCCTAACGCTGGTTTTGGCCGCCCGCTGGTATTTGGAGTCAGTGATTAAAGGGTCTAACGCTCACTTTTCAGCCGCGACTTTTCCATACCGCAGATCCCCCTACGCCATTTGCGTAGCCTATCTTTTCAATGGGATCTTTCTAACGCTGGTATTTAGAGTCGTTTCTGAAGTGAGCGTTAGAGCTCTAACGACAAAATTCCAGCCGCCTGAAAATAGCAGGAGTTAAGAGCTTTCTGGCTAACGCCGGTTTATAAAGCTCTTAACTACTGTACCCTAAAGTACACTAACACCCATAAACTACCTATGTACCCCTAAACCGAGCTCCCCCCACACCGCCGCCACTCGATTAAAATTTTTAACCCCTAATCTGCCGACCGCCACCTACGTTATATTTATGTACCCCTAATCTGCTGCCCCTAACCCCGCCGACCCCTGTATTACATTTATTAACCCCTAACTTGCCCCCCACAACGTCGCCGCCAGCTACTTAAAATAATTAACCCCTAATCTTCCGACCGCAAATCGCCGCCACCTACGTTATCCCTATGTACCCCTAATCTGCTGCCCCTAACATCGCCGACCCCTATATTATATTTATTAACCCCTAATCTGCCCCCCTCAACGTCGCCGACACCTGCCTACACTTATTAACCCCTAATCTGCCGAGCGGACCTGAGCGCTACTATAATAAAGTTATTAACCCCTAACCCGCCTCACTAACCCTATCATAAATAGTATTAACCCCTAATCTGCCCTCCCTAACATCGCCGACACCTACCTTCAATTATTAACCCCTAATCTGCCGACCGGAGCTCACCGCTATTCTAATAAATGTATTAACCCCTAAAGCTAAGTCTAACCCTAACACTAACACCCCCCTAAGTTAAATATAATTTAAATCTAACGAAATAAATTAACTCTTATTAAATAAATGATTCCTATTTAAAGCTAAATACTTACCTGTAAAATACATCCTAATATAGCTACAATATAAATTATAATTATATTATAGCTATTTTAGGATTAATATTTATTTTACAGGCAACTTTGTTATTATTTTAACCAGGTACAATAGCTATTAAATAGTTAATAACTATTTAATAGTTACCTAGTTAAAATAATAACAAATTTACCTGTAAAATAAATCCTAACCTAAGTTATAATTAAACCTAACACTACCCTATCAATAAAATAATTAAATAAACTACCTACAATTACCTACAATTAACCTAACACTACACTATCAATAAATTAATTAAACACAATTCCTACAAATAAATACAATTAAATAAACTAGCTAAAGTACAAAAAATAAAAAAGATCTAAGTTACAGAAAATAAAAAAATATTTACAAACATAATAAAAATATTACAACAATTTTAAACTAATTACACCTACTCTAAGCCCCCTAATAAAATAACAAAGCCCCCCAAAATAAAAAATTCCCTACCCTATTCTAAATTACAAAAAGTTACAAGCTCTTTTACCTTACCAGCCCTGAACAGGGCCCTTTGCGGGGCATGCCCCAAGAATTTCAGCTCTTTTGCCTGTAAAAAAAAAACATACAATACCCCCCCCCCCAACATTACAACCCACCACCCACATACCCCTAATCTAACCCAAACCCCCCTTAAATAAACCTAACACTAAGCCCCTGAAGATCTTCCTACCTTGTCTTCACCATACCAGGTTCACCGATCCGTCCTGAAGAGCTCCTCCGATGTCCTGATCCAAGCCCAAGCGGGGGCTGAAGAGGTCCATGATCCGGTCAAAGTCTTCATCCAAGCGGGGCAGAAGAGGATCTTCCATCCGATTGAAGTCATCATCCAGGCGGCATCTTCGATCTTCTTCCATCCGGAGCGAAGCGGCAGGATCCTGAAGACATCCAGCGCGGAACATCCATCCGGACCGACGACTGAACGACGAATGACTGTTCCTTTAAGGGACGTCATCCAAGATGGCGTCCCTCGAATTCCGATTGGCTGATAGGATTCTATCAGCCAATCGGAATTAAGGTAGGAATTTTCTGATTGGCTGATGGAATCAGCCAATCAGAATCAAGTTCAATCCGATTGGCTGATCCAATCAGCCAATCAGATTGAGCTCGCATTCTATTGGCTGTTCCGATCAGCCAATAGAATGCGAGCTCAATCTGATTGGCTGATTGGATCGGCCAATCGGATTGAACTAGATTCTGATTGGCTGATTCCATCAGCCAATCAGAAAATTCCTACCTTAATTCCGATTGGCTGATAGAATCCTATCAGCCAATCGGAATTCGAGGGACGCCATCTTGGATGACGTCCCTTAAAGGAACAGTCATTCGTCGTTCAGTCGTCGGTCCGGATGGATGTTCCGCGCTGGATGTCTTCAGGATCCTGCCGCTTCGCTCCGGATGGAAGAAGATCGAAGATGCCGCCTGGATGATGACTTCAATCGGATGGAAGATCCTCTTCTGCCCCGCTTGGATGAAGACTTTGACCGGATCATGGACCTCTTCAGCCTCCGCTTGGGCTTGGATCAGGACATCGGAGGAGCTCTTCAGGACGGATCGGTGAACCTGGTATGGTGAAGACAAGGTAGGAAGATCTTCAGGGGCTTAGTGTTAGGTTTATTTAAGGGGGGTTTGGGTTAGATTAGGGGTATGTGGGTGGTGGGTTGTAATGTTGGGGGGGGGTATTGTATGTGTTTTTTTTTACAGGCAAAAGAGCTGAAATTCTTGGGGCATGCCCCGCAAAGGGCCCTGTTCAGGGCTGTTAAGGTAAAAGAGCTTGTAACTTTTTTAATTTAGAATAGGGTAGGGAATTTTTTATTTTGGGGGGCTTTGTTATTTTATTAGGGGGCTTAGAGTAGGTGTAATTAGTTTAAAATTGTTGTAATATTTTTATTATGTTTGTAAATATTTTTTTATTTTCTGTAACTTAGATCTTTTTTATTTTTTGTACTTTAGCTAGTTTATTTAATTGTATTTATTTGTAGGAATTGTGTTTAATTAATTTATTGATAGTGTAGTGTTAGGTTAATTGTAGGTAATTGTAGGTAGTTTATTTAATTATTTTATTGATAGGGTAGTGTTAGGTTTAATTATAACTTAGGTTAGGACTTATTTTACAGGTAATTTTGTTATTATTTTAACTAGGTAACTATTAAATAGTTCTTAACTATTTAATAGCTATTGTACCTGGTTAAAATAATTACAAAGTTGCCTGTAAAATAAATATTAATCCTAAAATAGCTATAATATAATTATAATTTATATTGTAGCTATATTAGGATGTATTTTACAGGTAAGTATTTAGCTTTAAATAGGAATCATTTATTTAATAAGAGTTAATTTATTTCGTTAGATAAAAATTATATTTAACTTAGGGGGGTGTTAGTGTTAGGGTTAGACTTAGCTTTAGGGGTTAATACATTTATTAGAATAGCGGTGAGCTCCGGTCGGCAGATTAGGGGTTAATAATTGAAGGTAGGTGTCGGCGATGTTAGGGAGGGCAGATTAGGGGTTAATACTATTTATGATAGGGTTAGTGAGGCGGATTAGGGGTTAATAACTTTATTATAGTAGCGCTCAGGTCCGCTCGGCAGATTAGGGGTTAATAAGTGTAGGCAGGTGTCGGCGACGTTGAGGGGGGCAGATTAGGGGTTAATAAATATAATATAGGGGTCGGCGATGTTAGGGCAGCAGATTAGGGGTACATAGGGATAACGTAGGTTGCGGCGGTTTACGGAGCGGCAGATTAGGGGTTTAAAAAAATATGCATGGGTCAGCGATAGCGGGGGCGGCAGATTAGGGGTTAATAAGTGTAAGGCTAGGGGTGTTTAGACTCGGGGTACATGTTAGAGTGTTAGGTGCAGACGTAGGAAGTGTTTCCCCATAGGAAACAATGGGGCTGCGTTAGGAGCTGAACGCTGCTTTTTTGCAGGTGTTAGGTTTTTTTTAAGCTCAAACAGCCCCATTGTTTCCTATGGGGGAATCGTGCACGAGCACGTTTTTGAGGCCGGCCGCGTCCGTAAGCAACTCTGGTATCGAGAGTTGCATTTGCGGTAAAAATGCTGTACGCTCCTTTTTTGGAGCCTAACGCAGCATTTGTTTGAACTCTCGATACCAGAGTTAAATTTATGGTGCGGCCAGAAAAAAGCCCGCGGAGCGTTAGCAGCCCATTTACCGCCGAACTCCAAATCTAGGCCTATGTAAGGTGCTGATCTTTGTTTGATGGTATTCCTATAGAATGCCCTCAAGGAAAGTCCTCACTATCTGATATAAGAGGACTAATATTGTTACAGATAATAAAGAGTCTCTCCTCATGATGTTGAATCCACTTTCTTTTTTGAGATTTTTTTGATTCACATATATTTGAACAATTTGATTTTTCACTTCTATACATGGATTCAACATCATCAGGAGAGACTCTTTATTATCTGTAACAATATTAGTCCTTTTATATCATAGTGAGGACTTTCCTTGAGGGGATTCAATAGGAATACCATCAAACAAAGATCAGCACCTTACATACTGTGTGTCAGCATACATTTGTAACACATCTGTACATCTTAAGATTGTTTTATTATATTGCATAACATTTTACTGTATTTCTCTGTTTTTATCTATATAGGCATCATGGATCCATGAGGTTTTTTAACATTGTTAGCTAGGTGATTGATTTTATATTGTTGTTATAAATAAATTTCAGCTTTTAACCCTATCCACCAAAGCCTTCTTTTGTTGGCGCTCTCTTCCTCCACTTACATATCAGTTGTTTTAATGTCCCCATGTTGCCACTCTTCAGAGGAGAGTCAAAGAAAACAACAACTTGCAATTGGCCACCTTAGAAATACCTTCTCTCATGATTGGATGTGCCTGTCTATGAAGTTTAAGGCTTAATGGGCTCACCAAACCAATTGTGTGTTCCAATTAATCAGTGCTAGATAGTTACAGGTATTCAAATCAACAAAATGACAAGGGTGCCCAAATTTATGCACCTGTCTAATTTTGTTTTGATGCAAATTGCCCATTTTCTGTTAATCCAATAAACCTAATTTCACTACTGAAATATTACTGTGTCCTTCAGTTATTTGATAGATCAAAATGAAATTGCTGATCCAAACACCCAATTATTTATAAATTAAAATCATGGAAATTGTCAGGGGTGCCTAAACTTTTGCATACGGCTGTATATCTGCGATATGTTTGGCTTTGTAAATAATCATTAAGTTGTTCTCTGGCTTTAAATAATTTATCCAATATGATTTGGTCTGAAGGGTTTGTCTTGTGTGTTAGGGATAGTTAGGTTAGGTCTGAGAGTAGGGAATCGTAGGTTTGTCTCTGTTGTTTTCTGATTTCAGCTCTTAATTTGATACATTCCTCCCTCATGAAACATTTATGAGCTAGCCATGTGGTGAATGGGTTAGTGCCTTCCCCTCTGTTAAAGTGAAAATATTCTTTTGCACTTGTTTGTAAGGAGTTTAGGGCTAGAGGGTCTGTAAATATGGAGTCGTCTATTCTCCAGTTAAAACTGGATTTAGGTGTGTTTAATTCGCATGTCACTGCTGCATGGTCTAACCAGGTAATTTGTGTGATGTGTGAAGAGGAAACATAATTAAATCCTTGGTGGTTATTGAAGATGTCTAGAGTATTTTGAAAAAGGTGTGAGAAGAAAGTGTAGTCTCTAATTGAGGGGTGTTATATCCTCCAGATGTCTAACAAGTTCAAAGTGTGAAGTGACTTCCCTACAGAGCATATAGTAGTCTTGGGGGCATTTGGCCTACCAGTGGAGCTGTCTAAATTTGGCTCTATTGTTAGATTAAAATCACTTCCCATATATATAGGGCCTCTGGCAACATCCAGTAGTTTATTAGTATAGTTCTTGAAAAAAGTGGACTGTTTGGTGTTGGGGGCATAAAGATTGGCTATAGTTACTGGACTTCCATACAGGAGGTCTACACATTCTTCCTTCCTCATCCTTATATTGGGATAAAATATAAAGGGAATAAGACTTTTGTATTTTATATAAATTCGACACTGGTGTCAATTTAGGTTTTCTGATAGCAGATTTTACCCGCGGATAGACCACGCAATCAAAAAACAAGCTCCATTCATATGGAAACTGAATGTCGAGGATGTATTGTGATGATAATAGGTTAGAGAGAGACCCTGGGTGCACCTATGCCCAGCTGAATCCTGTGCCGTCCATAGACTATTACATTCAATTGCCAATTTTCACATATGAACTTTGCAGCGAGATAACATAACAGCGTGTATGCACTGGTGTACAGACAGTGTTACTAAGCAGCTTAGCCCCACTTGACGACTTTGAGTAGCGGATGATGCTTGGAAACCTTGGGAGTACTTCTGACTCCCTGGTTACACCCGTCCTGAGGCTCTCCTCGGCCAGTATTCACTTGGAGCTGCTCCCGCTCAACAAGCCCCTCTCTCTCATGGCCAACACGGATCCTCTGCGACGTCCCTCAGGGCAGGCCAAACTCCTCGACAGATGATGATGTCACTCACGACGGCCGGTTTCAGGGGGTATAGTGCTCACCGGTCCTTCGCTGTACGAGGTAACTCCAGATAGCAGCAGTTCTATAGGGATAGTGTCAGGTCCGGATCACATTCTGAAGCTTCACTCCAAATAAAGGCCAAAGATTCAACAGGAACAAACTTGAGGAGCATCGGATAGTAGATAAATAAAACTTGACTTTTATTTAGTATAAATTTAAAAACGTGCAGCATACACTGATGCCCATATTGTTAAGGGAACAGCTTACGCGTTTCAGCGTCTTGCCGTACTCATAGTTGGCTTGGTTAACCCTTATACACACAGGCTATTTAAAATGATTAATACCATCCTATTGGTTCTCTCCAATAGGTGTGCGAAAATGGGCTGGTCACTAGATTGAATCTTAAAAATATAATACATGATAATAGTGACCTAATCTCAAATGATCAATTCCATTTTATAAATACAAAAAAATATATATGCTGTAAAACATAGTATGTTTATTCAAATAGAATCATTGGGAACACAGTCTAAATACAAAATATATACTTTTCAATTTATCATATATACTATAATTATACTGGGAAACTTCACATTATAAGGACAGATTGTGAAACTGTGCCTTTAAAGTCAACATGTAGCATTGTTTGCTGTATATGATGTACAAAGATACAAAATTACACAAATACAGTGCACAATTAAATAAAAAAGTTTTTTGGAACTTTCATTATGACAGTTCTGTCCTTGAACCACTGTAGTGAGACTAGTATCATCTCTTTAATATCTCTTTAATATATAAATTTGGATTAATGTAATGTAAAAACTTTATATAAAATTCCTATACAATTCCTACTGTATGTATCGTTTAATGTATCACATGAAAAAGTGTTTTCGAGCGCAAATCGCTGATAGAGTTTTATCAAGGCCATATTGTGCATTTCACAAATCTAAAAATTAATTATATTTTGTTCAAATAATCTATATACAAACTAAGTTTCACAGCTACTGGGACAGATATTCAACAACGCTCCAGAGACGGGAGGTGAGTTAGCTGTTTGACTCTATAAGAATCTGGTCTGCCCAACTTGCACATATATGTGCTCTGCTACATGTGATTACATTAATTTTTCATCATTTATGGTTCAGTTGGCAGTTTTACACTATAAGGCGCCTTCTCTGATTTTTTCATAGACTTTTTGTGGTGGACAGCCTGACACTTGAAAATAGCTGCCTGAATAACACAGTCCATATAGATTGACCGATCTGCATCATCCACTACGCTTGTTTTGAACTGTACATATATTTGACAATATTACATATTATACACCAGTTTCATTGTTGTATTGTATTGCCATTGTATTGGCAGGCACCCCCATTTTTGCACCTTCTTTTTTGATTGATTGTGCTTGTGTGTAAGTTTCACAGTAAATGCAGTATATTTCTTAAAATTGCTCATCTCGCCAATGAAAGAGCTTTTGCTTGCAAAAACACTGCTAGAAGTAAACTTGTGTGTATTACAAGTTGAAAGTAAAATGTTTTCACGCGAGTCAAACCCAATGCATGATAACTTCAGGAATTTGGATATTGCACCTGTGCTAATGCATTCGACCAAAAGACTTGAATAAAGCGCACTTAAAAAAACAAACAACTAACACTTATCACTTACGCAGTAACCCGACACCGCCCTAGACCTACAGCGCTAAACCCAAGGTAGTTATGGAGATTTTACATTCCAATGTTCTTCACAAAGAAGAAAATGTTATATTTCAATATATATATCATTTTTTTTAAAATATATATTGAATATATACAGTATCTCACAAAAGTGAGTACACCCTTCACATTTTTATAAATATTTTATTATATATTTTCACGTGACAACACTGAAGAAATTACACTTTGCTGCAATGTAAAGTAGTGAGTGTACAGCCTGTATAACAGTGATAATTTGCTGTCCCCTCAAAATAACTCAACACACAGCCATTAATGTCTAAACTGTTGGCAACAAAAGTGAGTACACCCCTAAGTGGAAATGTCCAAATTGGGCCCAATTAGCCATTTTCCCTCTCTGGTGTCATGTGACTCGTTAGTGTTACAAGGTCTCAGGTGTGAATGCGCAGGTGTGTTAAATTTGGTGTTATCGCTCTCACACTTTATTATACTGGTCACTGGAAGTTCAACATGGCACCTCATGGCAAAGAACTCTCTGAGGATCTGAAAAAAAGAATTGTTGCTCTACATAAAGATAGCCTAGGCTATAAGAAGACTGCCAAGACCCTAAAACTGAGCTGCAGCACGGTGGGCAAGACCATACAGCGGTTTCACAGGACAGGTTCCACTCAGAACAGGCCTCGCCATGGTCGACCAAAGAAGTTGAGCGCACATGCTCAGCGTCATATGCAGAGGTTGAAGGGGTGGGGGGTCAGCCTGTTAGTGCTCAGACCATACACCACACACTGCATCAAATTGGTCTGCATGGCTGTCGTCCCAGAAGGAAGCCTCTTCTAAAGATGATGCACAAGAGAGTCTGCAAACAGTATGCTGAAGACAAGCAGACTAAGTACATGGATTACTGGAACCATGTCCTGTGGTCCAATGAGACCAAGATAAACTTATTTGGTTCAGATTTTGTCAAGAGTGTATGGCTTCAACCAGGGGAGGAGTACAAAGATAAGTGTGTCTTGACTACAGTTAAGCATGGTGGTGGGAGTGTCAAGGTATAGGCCTGCATGAGTGCTGCTGACACTGGGGAGCTACAGTTCATTGAGGGAACCATGAATGCCAACATGTACTGTGACATACTGAAGAAGAGCATCAGAGACTGGGCTGCAGGGCAGTATTCCAACATGATAACGACCCCAAACACACCTCCAAGACAACCACTGCCTTGCTAAGGAAGCTGAGGGTAAAGGTGATGGACTGGCCAAGCATGTCTCCAGACCTAAACCCTATTGAGCATCTGTGGGGTATCCTCAAAAGGAATGTGGGGGAATAACATCCACCAGCTCCGTGATATCATCATGGAGAAGTGGATGAGGACTCCAGTAGCAACCTGTGAAGCTCTGGTGAACGCCATGCCCAAGAGGGTTAAGGCAGTGCTGGAAAATAATGGTGGCCACACAAAATATTGAGTTTGGGCCCAATTTGGACATTTCCACTTAGGGGTGTACTCACTTTTGTTGCCAACGGTTTAGATATTAATGGTTGTGTGTTAAGTTATTTTGAGGGGACAGCAAATTTACACTGTTATACAGGCTGTACGCTCACTACTCTACATTGTAGCAAAGTGTCATTGGCATGACGTTGCAAAATGGAGTGATAGCCTTCCTTCTTCAAGGTCCCTTTTATATTGTAAAAATCTCCTACTTTACCACCACCAAAGCACCCCCCCCCCCACCATCACATTGCTTCCACCATGCTTGACAGATGGCGTCAAGCACTTATTTAGCATTTTTATTTTCCCATTTTTATTGAGGACTTAACATTGCAAGAACAGAGAGAAAAAGAAAATATGGTACAGTGTACATATCAGAAAAACATGTAATTTCTGTACGACAAGGATTAATAAGCTATATATAACATCCCATTTTTTTCCCCCATATTGATAATGGTAGGCCACTTTTGGACCTCTAAATTGTGATTGATATAGTGAACAAGTAATTTAATTTTAACAAGATAAGAAAAACAAACCAAAGAAAAAATTGCATAATATGTGATATAGAGTTTCATAATAAGATGAGCATAATTAAAATTAAAAAGATAAAACAAAAAAAATTAGACTATGTGCTCCAGGTGTTATAGAGCACATAACCCAAAGGCCAAATCTGAATTAAGTGTTAATTCTCTAAAATATTGATAGCATCCTTTGAATATAGTTTTCAAACTTAAGATGGGTAATTCCTGTGTTAGGGAATGAGGTATAAAAGGTCAGCTATGAGTGATTTCTAAGGTTTGGAAGGAGGATATTGATATAATTGTTAGGGGTGAGCAAGTGATTAGCTATGGTCCTCTATGTCAATACATATTTCTTTGTGCATATATGGCCCTGGCCTCATGCCACTAGAAAGGGGCTGATTATTTTGAAGTTTTATATGCCAACTCCTTCACCATTATTTACTACTAACATTGGGTGAACAACTTAAGATCAAATAAAAAATAGTCATCATCAGTTCAAAAAGGAATTTCTAATAAGCCTGGATTGTCATTTAAACACAGACATAATAACCAAATTGCTTCGCTATAGACAAACAAAATATAATTATGAATAAAGTAGAAGCTGTTTACTAACTTTAGCGCAATATATATGTAAATCTAAAACTAAAGAGAGCCCATAGCTTAACTTAACATCGCTGAACAGTTTCTTTGTTGAGTTATTAATATATTCGAGGTTGAGTTGCAACATATGTTTGTTCAGTCGCAGGGTTTTGCTTGCAAGCAGGGTATGGTTATGAATGTCCTGTAAAGGCTTCCCTTATATGAATTCTCAGCATTTAGGGTGAGAGCATTCTTGTTTCAATCCGAAGTGATGTTAGTTAAGGAGTGTATCTCTCCAGCGCCCGTGCCCGCCCGGGGGCCCTCTCCAAGTCCCCACGAAGGCACGGGCCGTGGCAAGACCCCCTCCGTCTGTTGAGGTTTGCGTGGAACTCCAGAGGTTATTAGGTACAGCGGGATCTTACTATAGATGAACAGGTTTTTTTGCGAGCTATAACTGAGATGTTTCAGGTGCGAAAAAGGGTCTTATGTTAGCTTCAGTGGAAGTCCCTGCACAAGAGCTTGGAGGTCGTGTGTTGCCATGTAAATTGTAGAGGACCTCAGGTTGGAGATTATTTTCTTTGGGGTAACCGGCAAAGGGAATATTAGTGGGCAGGGACCATGTCTGTCTACCGGCCACAGCCGCCCAGGAACCCCCACAAACTCCCCAAAGGCCACACTCAGCGACAGGCATCCTCCTGTCTGTAGTAGCTCGCCAGCTATGTCAGTGGACTCTTTTAGCAGTATCCATTATGTTTGAGGTACGCTTTATTTCTGAGGCTTTCACAAGGCGCTCCTGCAGGATCTCCGCCAACGCCCCATCTTGCATAGAGTCTTAGTGGTTGTGAAAGTGTCCTCCTGTTACTCTATGGTGGGGATAGTTCCGTTTTATTGCATTTTTGATGGGTGTAATTGCTGTGATCCTAGCGGAGTAGTAACGCAATGGAAAGTACATCGGGGCTCTTCTAATAAGATTTTGGCAAATTTCCTTAAATTTGGCCATGTGGTTGATTAGGCTGTCTTGTGGATCTGCTTCCCAGGCGGTGGCCATTTTGATTGTGATATTCCCAGGGCTCTGTGCTTGTATTATTTGCGCTTCTGTTCTCTTGCGCCTTTTCTTACCGAGGTAAGAGGTAGATGATGTCTGTGCTGGTTTGTCAGTGTGCTCAGAGATGGGATGGAACCTCGGCATGCTGAGGGGGGTAGAGCTGCCTACTTTGGTCCGCCACCCTAGGCCTCAATTGTCTTATCCAGGGCTCCAGTATCAATAATACAGTGAAGTTCTGGGTTTATGTGGCGCCACTATGTGAGAAATCAGAGTAGTGATCAATAAAAGTGTTATTGCTGTAGAGTTTCTCCTATTATCGGCAGTTAATTAGAGATTCTGCTGGAGCTCTTGGAGAGTGTGACCACTCTGGATCATTGTTAAGACACACACCCCTCATTCAGCATCTTTTAATTTGGTCTGTGTCTCAGGAATGTTCTTCTTTGTGATCCGAACACCCCAAACTTAGATTCGTCTGCCCATAACACTTTTTTCCAATCTTCCTCTGTCCAGCATCTGTGTTCATTTACCCATCTTAGGGCCAGATTACAAGTGGAGCGCTAAATATCGATTTCAAGAGCTCGAATTTACATTGCTGGGAAGCATTGCACTCACTAGAACGTGCTTCCATAGGCTCCAATGGGAGCCTTAATATGATCCCTTCAGAGACGGCATTAGAACCTCGTTTAGTGATGGGCAGCAAATATAAATATATATGTATATGCTGATATACATATATATTTATGTGTTAATATGTGTATATACACATATTAACTCATAAATATATATGTACAGTATCTCACAAAAGTGAGTACACCCCTCACATTTTTGTAAATATTTTATTATATCTTTTCATGTGACAATACTGAAAAAATGACACTTTGCTACAATGTAAAGTAGTGAGTTTACAGCCTGTATAACAGTGTAAATTTTGCTGTCCCCCTGCATGAGTGCTGCCGGCACTGGGGAGCTACAGTTCTTTGAAGGAACCATGAATGCCAACATGTACTATGACATACTGAAGCAGAGCATGATCCCCTCCCTTCAAAGATTGAGCCTCAGGGCAGTATTTCAACATGATAACGACCCCAAACACACCTCCAAGATGACCACTGCATTGCTAAAGAAGCTGAGGGTAAAGGTGATGGACTGGCCAAGCATGTCTCCAGACCTAAACCCTATTGAGCATCTGTGGGGCATCCTCAAATGGAAGGTGGGGGAGCGCAAGGTCTCTAACATCCTCCAGCTCTGTGATGTCGTCATGGAGGAGTGGAAGAGCTCTGGTGAACTCCATGCCCAAGAGAGTTAAGGCTGTGCTGGAAAATAATGGTGACCACACAAAATATTGACACTTTGGGCCCAATTTGGACATTTCCACTTAGGGGTGTACTCACTTTTGTTGACAACGGTTTAGACATTAATGGCTGTAGGTTGAGATATTTTGAGGGGACAGCAAATTTACACTGTTAAACAGGCTGTACACCCACTACTACTACATTGTAGCAAAGTGTAATTTCTTCAGTGTTGTCACATGAAAAGATATAATAAAATATTTACAAAAATGTGAGGGGGTGTACTCACTTTTGTTAGATACTGTATATAGTTATATACATATATATTTACCGGGAACACACAGTTCTCATAGACCGCAATGTAAAGGCACGTTTCACTTTCCACCAACTTTAGACCCCACAAACTGCCTAGTGCAGTTGTTTTTATATAAATTGAAAATGCTAAATTTTTTAAAATAAAAAATTACAAAGCCCTCTATTTTGAGGGCATTTGGGTCACTTTTATAAAATTAACCAGAGATAGGATCTCTGGATAATTTTCTGAGTGCTAATTGCTAAAGCAACCTCACGGTAGCAATAACCAGCCACTTGTAATGGCTGTTTACTTATAGCACGCCCGCAAACGAGCAAATTTGCCTGTTTGCGGGCGTATGATAATGTAGCGCTCCACTTGTAATCTAGTCCTTAATCTTTTCTTTTTATTGGCCAGTCTGAATTATGGCTTTTCCTTGACGGACAGCATCCCAAAATCACCTCTTCACTGTCGACATAAAGACTGTTGTTTTTCAAGTACTATTTAATGAAGCTGCGAATTGAGAATCTGTGAGGTGTAGGTTTCCAAAACTAGACACTATAATGTATTTGTCCTGTTGCTCAGTTGTGTACCGGGGCCTCCCACTCCTCTTTCTATTCTGGATAGAGACAGTTGTGCTGTTTTGTGAAGGGAATAGTACACAGCGTTGTATGAGATCTTCAGTTTCTTGGCAATTTCTTGCATGGGATAGCCTCAATTTCTCACAACAAGAATAGACTGATGAGTTTCAGAAGAAAGTTCTTTGTTTGTGGCCATCTTGATCCTGTAATCGAACCCACAATTGCAGATGCTTTAGATACTCATCTAGTCTTATGAAGGCCAGTTTTATTGCTCCTTTAATCAGCACACCAGTTTCAGCCGTGCTAACATAATTGCAAAAGCCTTTTCTAATGATCAGCCTTTTTAAATGATAAAATTGGATTAGAATATGCAACATGCCATTGGAACACAGGACAGATAGTTGCTGAAAATGTGCCTCTGTACGCCTATGTAGATATTCCATTAAAAATCCAGCTATAATAGTCATTTACAGCATTAACAATGTCTACACTGTATTTCTGATCAATTTGATATTTTAATGGACAAAAAAAAGCTTGAAAACAAGGAAATGTCAAAGTGACCCCAAACTTTTGAACATCAGTGTATATAGGAAACAAAATGTATGCTTACCTGATAAATTTATTTATTTCCGGATATAGTGAGTACATGACGTCATTATTTACTGTTGGGAATAACACTCCTGGCCAGCAGGAGGAGGCAAAGAGCACTACAGCCAATCTGTTAAGTATAATTCCCCTTCCCACAAACCCCAGTTATTCGACCGAAGGGAAATGGAGAAAAAAGGAGTAACACAAGGTGTAGAGGTGCCTGAGGGTTAGAGAAAAAATAACTGTCTTAAAATAAGGGCGGGGTCGTGGACTCACCATATCCGGAAATAAATAAATTTATCAGGTAAGCATAATTTTTTTTTTCTTTCCTAAGATATGGTGAGTCCACAACGTCATCATTTACTGTTGGGAATCAATACCCAAGCTAGAGGACACAGATGACTAGGGAGGGATAAGGCAGGCAGACCTAAACTGAAGGTACCACCGCTTAAAGAACCATTCTCCCAAAAGAAGCCTCAGCCGAGGCAAAAGTATCAAATTTTGAAAAAGTATGTAAAGAGGACAAAGTTGCAGCCTTGCAAATCTGTTCCACAACAGCTTCATTTTTGAAAGCCCAAGAAGAGGAGACAGCGCTAATGCAATGAGCCCATAGTTCTCCCAGGAGGCTGCTGTCCAGCAGTCTCATAAGCCAAACAAATTAAACTTCTCAACCAGAGAGAAGTAGCAGTAGCTTTCTTACCCTTACGTTTTCCAGAGAAACAAACAAACAAACAGGGCAGAAGACTGGCGAAAATCCTTAGTCGCCTGTAGATACATTTTTAGAGCATGCACAACATCCAAGTTGTGCAACAAACATTCCTTATGAGAAGAAGGATTAGGACATAGCGTAGGAACAACAACTGATTAATATTTCTATCCGAAACCACTCTAGAAAGGAAACCTAACTTAGTACGAAGAACCGCCTTATCAGCATGAAAGATAAGATAAGGCGAATCACACTGCAAAGCCGAGAGTTCCGAAACTCTCAGAGCAGAAGAGATAGCAACAAGAAACAAAACTTTCCAAGATACCAACTTAAAATCTATGAAATGCAATGGCTCAAATGGAGCCTGCTGCAAAACTTTAAGAACAAGGTTAAGGCTCCAAGGAGGAGCAACAGATTTAAACACAGGCCTGATTCTGATCAAGGCCTGACAAAAAGATTGCACATCCGGCACGTCCTCCAGACGCTTGTGTAACAAAATAGATAATGCAGAAATCTGTCCCTTCAGGGTACTCACTGACAAACCCTTCTCCAGACCTTCCTGACCCTACTCCAAGGGTAGCCCATGGATTCACACCAATAAAAATATTTACGCCCAAATTTTCCATGTCTCTTTTGCTCCATGGCTAAAATATGCCCAATTACAACACTTTATCCAAACGACCCTCTACAAACAAGACCACCTTAGAGCACCGACTCCTTTTGAACAAATTTGTTTATCTGAAAGGATAACTAGAGGATCACTATTCTTAGCTAAGACCATGCTCCATAATGCACAAACCCCATCACTTCCCTCATATGCAACGCGGTGGCAGCATGAACTAGGCGCAACTATAGAAACTAAACAATGGTTAAAATATTCCAAAACACACGCACTTCCTCCACTTCCCCTATAATTATTGAGCTTAATTATAAAGTTCTCTTACGTTGGTACTTAACACCAACTAGGCTAAATAATATTTACCCTGCCTCTTCGTCATTTTGATGGAGAGGATGCAATATGCAGGGCACCATGTTGCACATGTGGTGGTCATGCCAAAAGCTGGGGCCCTTTTGGCGTGGTATAGAGTTCACTTTGAAAAGGTTAGCTGAGGCAGATTTTTCTCTAGGCTCAATGTTAGTTCTCCTAAATGAGTCCCCACCACATCAATGCAAAATCAAAAGGACACTGATACGTTTAAATTGTGCGAAAGCCCTTATTGCCCTACACTGGAAATCCCCCTTAACACCAACACTAGAGAATTGGTTACAAAAGATGGATGAGATGCTTTCGTGTGAAGAGTACGGCTACTATAAAAGAAACAAATCTGCATTTTATGCAGATCTTAGATTCTATTGGGATTTGATCACTCAAACACAGTAAAGTCCCTTAAACTGTATAGGCTAAATGATTCTTCACTAATTGCCTAACACTGCGCTAACAGAAACAAAACCACTAGGACTCTGAATCTATACAAATATTTCTGAGTCCTCACTCCTCAGCACCTCTGATGTTATTAAAATAATCTTTGTGAAATATATTATATTATAAATATCAGATCGAGCAATGGGCTAAATACAGTAATAGTGAAAAAATATTTATGATAAAGAAAATATACACATTTGCCAACAATGATAATAACGTTAATTAAAAAAACAAACAAACAAAATATTGTCCTTTAAAATATATGCCACTGGAGTTAAATAATAATGTTATTGCTCTTCTCACCTTGATGTCTCTAGGAGTATGGTTGAAATATCTATCAGGAATCCGTTCTGTGTTGCTTGTATACGATATCCTCCTATCTCCGTATTAGAGTGAGGTGCTGCTTGACTGGTCACAGGACGCTGAAGAGCGCCCAGCCGTATAGACACTGAAAGCAAAAAAAGAACAGAGCGCAACCGCAACTCAAGGTAAAAGTTTGCATCAATTCTTATGTGCTATAGATACAATTGCACTTACAAGATCATCATAAAAATCAGGCCTTTGATACAAAAGTTTTTCTTTCTGACAGCAATCCGACTGGCAGCACTCCAGGCTGTGTTCCGTTCTTGCGTCTGTATTACGTCCAAAGGCACAAGTGATTATAACCCCAAGTAACAAACGTGCTTGCAGCCACAACAGGTAGATTGTCTGTAATAGTATCGACTAAAGAGGGATACTATTACAGACAATCTACCTGTTGTGGCTGCAAGCACGTTTGTTACTTGGGGTTATAATCACCTGTGCCTTTGGACGTAATACAGACGCAAGAACGGACACAGCCTGGAGTGCTGCCAGTCGTATTGCTGTCAGAAAGAAAAACTTTTGTATCAAAGGCCTGATTTTTATGATGATCTTGTAAGTGCAACTGTATCTATAGCGCATAAGAATTGCTTAAAACTTTTACCTTGAGTTGCAGGTGCGCTCTGTTCTTTTTTTGCTTTCATAGGCTAAATGATATATTAGAAAACGAACCCTCTACTAGATTGGTGTTGTGTGAGTGCATGAGTGGATCCACATAATAACACAACCTTACTTTATGCATTAAGAGCAGAAGTGTCTCTTCCCTCCCCTCCCCACCCCTTCTACTTTCTTTTCACTTTTCTTTTTCTTCCTTTTCCTCTATTATTCTATGTTTTGACCTTAATAATATTTGTAGGATTTAATGTGTGATGTTATAGTGCACAGAGAAGGCACACCACTTACAGCACTGTGCTTGTAGGCACAATTGCAATACCCTCTTGGGGTCAGCTAGAAAGAATTTAGGATTCTAATACGAACTACAGCTGGCCCCCGAGAGGGGAGAACTCTCTTTCAGACTGCTGTACATCAAATATCATTTACAAAATGTTAGTTATTAATATAGATACAAACAACATTGTTTATGGTGTATAAGGTTTATTGATGTTCTCCAAGCTCTCTGTGAACTCGTTTAAATGACTATGAGGTCATGTCTAATAGATCTTTTTTCTTATTGTACTGTATTATTATTATCAAACCAATAAAAATTATTATTAAAAAAAAAAAATATGCCATATCTTATGGTAAATCTTTCTAGTAACAGGCTTGTGAGCCTGAATCATGGTTTCAATGACCGACTCTGAAAAAACACACTTAGAAAGAACTAAGTGTTCAATCTCCAAAACAGTCTGCTTCAGAGAAACGAGATTTTTGTGAAAGAAGGGACCCTGAATCAGAAGGTCCTTCCTCAGAGGCAATCTCCAGGGTGGAAGAGACGACATCTCAACTAGGTCTGCATACCAGATCCTACGAGTCCACGCAGGGGCTATGAGAATCACTGATGCGCTCTCCTGTTTGATACAAGCAATGACTCGTGGAAGGAGAGCAAATGGAGGAAACAGGTATGCCAGCCTGAAATACCAAGGGACTGCCAGAGCATCTATCAGAGCGGCCTGAGGATCTCTTGACCTTGAACCGTACCTTGAAAGTTTGGCGTTCTGCCAAGACGCCATCAGATCCAACTCCGGCACCCCAATCTGAGAGTTAAGCTGGAGAACACCTCCGGATAGAGTGTCCACTCCCCGGGATGAAAAGTCTGTCTGCTCAGAAAATCTACTTCCCAGTTGTCTACTTCTGGAATGTAGATGGCAGATAGACAGCAATTGTGAGCTTCCGCCCACTGAATAATCCGTGCCATCTCCTTCATGGCTAAGGAACTCCGAGTTCCTCCATGGTGGTTGATGTAAGCAACTGAGGTTATGTTGTGAAGTGAATTTTCTTCAGACACCAAAACTTCACCTCCTCCATGCACCAAGGCAAAGAGAATGACTAGGGTTTGTGGGAAGGGGAGTGATACTTAACAGCTTGGCTGTGGTGCTCTTTGCCTCCTCCTGCTGACCAGGAGTGTTATTCCCAACAGTAAATGATGTTGTCATGGACTCACCATATCTGAGGAAAGAAATATATATTTAAAAATACTAAGAACATTTTCCACTTTGTGACGAACATTGTAATGTAAAATATTTACAGTACATACACAGTAAAACATATAAAATATTAAAATTCAATAAAAATTATTTTTCATGTTTTCATGAAGATATTTGAGTAGCAATTTCTGCAAAGTGTATATGTATATCTATATATGTATAAACATGTGTATATATGTGTTTATATCTGTATATATGTATATAAATACATAGATAAATACACATATATACAAATATATTCACATATATATATATATATATATACACACCCATACACGTATTTAGACATATATTGTATGTGTACAATATAGCCCTTTCCATTCAAATACCTTGTCATAAACAATATACTGTAATGCTCGTGGGATACTCCTCTATCAGACCAAACTTGGCCAGTAGTCTTGTTATCCCAGCGTCGAGCCGGAATGATAGGGAATATCCCAGAGCAAAGAAAGTTAGCGAGATGAGGAAGGTGGCACTCCCCACAGGCAGGACAGTCCCCAGTGGCAACAGCAGAGCAGTCCAAGGATGAACCACTAGAATGGTCAGGCAGGCAGGATTTGGCAACAGCAAAGCAGTCCAAGGATAAACCACTAGAATCGTCAGGCAGGCAGGGTTTGGCATTAGCAAAGCAGTCCAAGGATAAATCACTAGAATGGTCAGACAGGCAGGGTCAGCAACAGTAATCAATCCAGCAGTTTAAGGGTTAAGGCAGGTAGAGTAGTCAGACAGGCAGTATTCAGCAGCAGTAATCAATCCAGCACTTTAAGGGTTAAGGCAGGTAGAGTAGTCAGAAAGGCAGCATTCAGCAACAGTAATCAATCAGCAGTTTAAGGGTTAAGGCAGGAGAGTAGTCAGGCAGGCAGGTTCAGTAACGGTATTTAGGCACTTAGAAAGAACGATCTGTCACACCTAGGAGTACACAAAGTAACACCTATACTTGGGCAGTGAAAGATCATTTGGGGAAGTTTAAATAGGCGCAGGATTCACGCCACTGAGGTCTGACCAGCATCAGGAGTGTGTGGCCATGACATCAGCACCGCATGCATCTGAGCCGACACTACCCCTGGCAATGAGCAGGGGAGGAGACGCCGCGCCCCTAGCCTCTCTCTCAAGGGTTCCCTCTAGGAACCGGAGTCGGCCTCAAAGGATGAGCAGCATGGAATCTGGAGACCAGAGATGGAGCATGTACATCATGAGCAGGAACCCAGGAACGATCTGCCACGGAGTAACCCTTCCAATGTATCAGATACTACAGTTGTCTGCGCCTGTATCTGGAGTCCAGGATTTTAGCCACCCAATATTCGGGGTCACCACGGACCAGGAGCAGAGGAGGAGGAGTTCGGAGCAGGGTATATCTATTCTTGATGTAAGGTTTAAGTAGTGAGATGTGGAAGACTGGATGTATGCGTAGGGTTTTTGGCAAGGCAACTTTGTAGGCAACAGCAGACAGTCTTTTCAGGACCTTGTAAGGACTGATAAACCTAGGCCCCAATTTGTGACAGGTTTGACGTACACGAATATGACGAGTAGAGATCCAAACACGTTCACCCACTGTAATGGCACGTACAGAATCCCTATGACGATCAGCAAATTTCTTATATCTAGAGACAGCTGAACGCAGCTGAGAGCGAATACGTTGCCAGTGAGTAGTGAGTTCAGTGATGTGTCGGTCTGTGGCAGGGACCCCAGTGGACTGAGCTGAAAGAGGGAAGACACGAGGTTGATACCCTGCTGCGGCTTGAAACTGAGAACATTGAAGAGAAGAGTGCCAATGAGTGTTTCTTGCCAGCTCAGCTACGGTTAGCAACTCAGACTAGTTGGTATGGCGAGCGTTGACAAAAGGCTCTAAGGTAGGCTTTGAGATCCTGGTTTGTTCTCTCAGTTAGTCCATTGGTCTGAGGATGGTAGCCAGACGACAAGGAAATAGTGGTTCCAATCAACTTACAAAAGGCTCTCCAGAAAGCAGAGATGAACTGTGGACCTCTGTCGGAAACAATATTCACAGGAATGCCATGAAGTCATACCACATGCAAGAAAAAAAGGGATGATAATTATTGTGCAGAAGGCAGTTTGGTTAGGGGTACGAAGTGAGCCAGTCTGGAAAAGTAGTCCACCACAACCCAGATAACTGTATGGTGGTTGGAAGAAGGAAGGTCCACAATGAAGTCCATTGTTATGTGTGTCCATGGTTGTTTGTGAATGTACAATGGTTGTAGCAAGCCAGGAGGCAAAGATCGAGGAGTCTTGTTGTCAGGAGTCTGTCAGTGCAAATTGTGCAGGCTTTTACATAATCCTGAGCATCAGTCTTCATAGTAGGCCACCAAACATGTTGAGAAAGACGCTTGAAAGTCCTAGTCGAACCAGGATGTCCTGAGAGTTTGCTATCCTGAGCCCAGGCTAGCACAGGGATACGCAGGTTCAGGGGTACAAAGAGGATATCGGAGGCCATGGGGGCACCAGATGGTTTACTAGACTGAGCATGTTGCAATCTTTGCAGAAGGGTGGTATTGAGTTGAGCTTCTAATGAATCACTGTGAGGGAACTGACGGGAAAGGGCGTCCGCCTTCTTGTTCTTGGTCCCAGGAAGATAAGAGACCACAAAGTTAAAACGGGAAAAGAACAAGGCCCACCTGGCCTGTCAAGGATTGAGTTGATGAGCAGTCTCTAGGTAAGTCAGATTCTTGTGGTCAGTGAGAATCTGAATAGGATTGGCGGTGCCCTCTAACTAATGACGCCATTCAGTCAAGGCCATCCTAATGGCTAAGAATTCACGATTACCCACATCGTAGTTCCTCTCAGCAGGAGTAAAGTGTTTAGAGAAAAAGGTTACAGGGTGTGACTTGGAAGTCAAAGGGTCCCTTTGGATAAGAACAGCTCCAGCCCCTATCTCAGAGGCATCAACCTTTAAAGTGAACTGTAGGTCAGGATCCAAATGGCGGAGCACAGAAGCTGAACAGAAAGCCTTTTTCAGACAAGAGAAGGTATTTATGGCCTCAGGAGGCCAATGTTTACAATTGTTTTCCCTTTTATCAATTCAGTGAGAGGAGCGACTGTTTGATAAACGTTCTTTATAAACTTGCGGTAATAAATTCGAGAATCCCAAGAACCTCTGCAATTCCTTTAAAGAGGTAGGTTGAGGCCATTCTAGAACTGCGGTGAGTTTAGCAGGATCCATGGCAAAACTCTCCTTCAAGATGACATAACCAAGGAATTGGATCTGAACCTGATCAAACTCACATTTTTCTAGCTTAGCTACCAAAGAATTGTTTCTGAGATGAAGAAGCACCTGTCTCACGTGCCTATGATGCCCCTCTAAAGTGGAAGAGAAAACAAGGATGTCATCCAGATAGACGATGACAGTATGATTGAGGTCACGGAAGACATTGTTGCCAAAAGCCTAGAAGACTGCAGGGGCGTTACACAGCCCAAAGGGCATTACAAGGTATTTGTAATGCCCTGATCTTGTGTTAAAGGCGGTCCTTCCATTCGTGGCCTGGATAGATGCGAATCAGATTGTATGCCCCACGTAAGTCCAATTTGGTGAAAAAAAATTCGGTGATCAATGGTATGGGATAGCGATTGTTGATGTTATGTTGTTCAAGGCCCTGTAGTCAATGCAGGGTCTGAGCCCACCATCCTTCTTACTGACAAAAAAGAAGCCAGCCCCAGCAGGAGAGGAGAAAGGGTGAATTAAACCTTTATTCTAGGTTCTCTTGGATGAACTCCTCCATGGATTTGGTTTCAGCCTTGGAGAGTGGATAAGTCCTCCCTTTAGGAAGTGGGGCTCCAGGAAAGAGATCGATCTTGCAATCATAAGGACGGTGGGGTGGCATTCATACAATAAGCTCATACCATGTTAGATCATACTTATGACCCATTAACATTTTTCTGAAATGTCTACACAGTTGGGATTTTTCTCTTTATTAATTAGTGAAATATTATTCACGAAAAGTTATAAGTCCCATAGATTTAACATGTCATTACTATAAAACATTATATTCCATGCTTGTCCGTGAACTTAGAATTAACATTAATTAAACATCCTAAGGGAATTGCAACACAGGACAGGAGGGGTATTAACTGGAATAGATTAAGAATCCATAGGACTACTCATAGATTATGTAAGTTACTAAACTAGATAAGATAAATAATGTCAACACAATGCTATAATGTAAAAGTTTCTATAAAAAAGGGTAGTTAGGGTTGCAGTATAGTTCTCAGTACTGACATCTGGTAACTAAAAGAAATAACTTATAAATTAAAAAATTAAGGTGTGGTATAGACGAGACAAACCGTGTATTTAAATCTCCTTACCAAGGAGGTATATTATGTGTGTAGGGGGGGGTGGTGGTTGCTAAGGTATGATAAAGTAAGCAGCCCCTACTCAAAGAGAAGGGAAAATACTGTGCCTTCATTGAGGATTTTCACTCAATATACTCATGAACCCAGCGTACATTCTTGTATTTATATATGTCCATAATGACCATTTGAAATAACAAAGTTATTAACAGATAATGCAGTTGTTAAAGAGGGATTGAAGGATGCCATGACTTTAACTCAAAATACTCATGAATATAGCTTATACTCTTAACCATGTGAAGTAATAAAGTTATAAGCAGATAATGCTACATAATAATTCAAAATTAAGAGTTATCTATCTTTAACGCTGACTGCCAAGGGTATTACACAAACATATAGTTATGTGGCTTGGTCACAACAATTACTTAATACTATATAGGTTGGGACACAAATACATATGAAAACTTTCAATAAATGTTCAACACAGTGGAACAGCAGTACGCTTCTAAAATAGTTAGTTAATAGGATCTAATATAGCAACAGTAATGTTAAGGTAGCCATCCCAAAGGGAAAATAAGTAGGGAGTCTCAGCACTAACTATAAACTCTTGGCTTGAATTTATATGTGTAAACAAAAATTCCAGGCCATCTAATACCATTATATCCACTTATGCTTATAGGGAGAATACATAAAAGCAATAGAAGGGATCCTCTAGCAAGCAATCATTTATCACTCATTAGTAGTGTGTGTGCCCTTTAAGTAAGACCATAAGGTATGAATTCTGGTAGGAGCATACATTAAACTAGTAAGGCTTAATGTGTAGTCCCTGAGGACTAAGATAGACTATCTAACCCTTAGGTTCAAAATCGAATAATAATCGTATCATGTCTATTGTTAGTGGGTTCTATGATATTTAATTACATGAGACTTTACTCCTATTTAACAGGCCTAATATTCATAGTGGAAGAGTATGTATTCTTAGCTTTACAGCTCCTTGGTTCAATAATATGAATAGTAGCTCACATGTATACTGGGTGTAATGGCCTTTATATGTAACCATACCATTATAAAGACTAGCAACCTAGGGCACCCAATACACAAAACCTGAGTAGCCCATTACAAAAGTCAGCGGCATTCACAGTAAAGTACTAAATCCGGCCACTCAACCAGGGCAAGTTCAGATGAAACCTAGGGATGGTCCATGGGGAAAAAAGAAAGGAAAAAAAACAACATGTGAAGCTGTCCGGTGCAAGAGTTCATCTAGGGTCTACTGTATTGCTGCCAAGCCAAGCGGCTTAGAAAATAGCATATCCTTTCTTTCCTATACCCATCTTCCTCATCTGTGTCTCGAGCCCAAGGCATGCCGTTTCAGAGATGTTATGCCAGGGTAAATAAAGTAGGTAGCGTTGTCTCTGTGTAGGAGAGAATTGTTGCGATGCCATCTGAATTTGCAAATCTATTGGGGAAGCACCGAGGGTGACCAAATGATGATTGGTGCTAGTAACATCAAAACACTTTGAAGTCTCTCGAGACCTATGTCTTGCCTTGTTTCCCAGCTGAGCTATTTGATCTGTTTGAGTGGGATCCTCTCCTGTTTGATTTTTGTAGACCGCACTGGATATTGTAGCCTCAGTGGCAATTTTCTCTGCCTCACAAGATGTCTCAGCCTCAGCTGTTACAGAGCTAGAAGTGCGAGGGGGATGCTGGGGCCCCAAGGCATTCCCAAGAGTAATATTCGCCTCAGCTGGGTCCGGAGACCCCACCGTCACAAGCTCGCATTCCTCCTCCAGGTCTGCGGCACCTCTCGAAGTTGCAAAAAGTTTTTTCCGGTGATGGGTTAGGAGTCTTCTGATCTCTGCAAGTATCAGGTGGATGTCAGCCATAACAACTGTGCTCCCACGAGGGAGGTAAATGGCCGCCTCCTAAAAAATTCCAGAATAGATTTTTCAGATCTAGCATACAGTTAGTGCATAAGTAGCTAAAATTAGTGTCCTCCAGATACTAGATGAGGTTTTAGATGGACAATCCCATAGTGGTAAAAGCTATTTGAGCAATTAAATCCGGTCTTAGGTCCTTCTTAGATAAAAATGTTCCGGGGCTCTAAAAACATGCAACCTCTCCTGTGTGCTGCTGGCTCCCCCCCCCCCCCCGCCTCAATCAGCAGTTTAAGGGTTAAGGCAGGGGAGTAGGCAGGTTCAGTAACGGTATTTAGACACTTAGAAAGAATGATCTGTCACACCCATGAGTACACAAAGTAACCAATAAATGGAGGAAACAGTTATGTGGTGTGAATTATTCCAGGGTGAAATGGATAACAGCAAAGTAATAAGTAGTTGCATCAAATAATATTGCTCGAACCACTTTACAGGTTTTCAAACTTTGCTCCCCCCCTGATAACGAAGCACCTATAAACAGTGTTGGGGGGAAATCCTCCTTCCCCTCACAGCGCTATAAATAGGAACTTGACCTTACGGTTTAAAGCACACTTGTATATAGCCTTTATAAGAACTTGACAGTGACAAGCAGCAAACCAGATTGTCTCAGAGCTGTACTGCACATACCTCCGAGTCCAATGTTGAAATGCTCCAGTATAGCATCCACTTCAAAACCTGAGATGCGACTGAGTGTGCAGCTCCAATGAGTGCTTTCCGGTTGAGGCAATCCTCAGATCCTCGACCTGCTGGGGCTTCCGGTAAGCTGCACTATACTCTGCAGTCTCCAGCGCCTTCCTCCGTGCTCACTCCGGCCAATCATATAATAAGTGTGCAAACAGAAACTGAGAAGCACAGCTCAGAGCGTGACTATGAGTAAGGCTAATGCCGAAACGCATCAGCCATAGTATTTGCTAGCCTCTGTTCACACTTTTTTCATCTGTTTTACCCCGAGGGTATGCACCCTGCGAAACACTGACTGTTTGTAATTTCTTGGATTGTTTTTCCATTAAATCCTATTGTTTACCAGCATCAAGCTCTGTGCTTCTCAGTTTCTGTTTGTACACAAAGAAACACCTATACTTGGGCAGTGACAGATCGTTTGGAGAAGTTTAAATAGGTGCAGGATTCGCGCCACTGAGGTCTGACCAGCATCAGGAGTGTGCAACGATGACGTCAGTGCCGCACGCATCTGAGCCGACACTGCCCCTGGCAACGAGCAGGGAAGGAGACGCCGCGCCCCTAGCAACGGCTAGAGCGGCACAGCGTGATATATACCTTTTAACCCTTATAAAAAAATATTATTTATTTATTAAAATAATATTTATATGAATCATTTTTATCAGATAGTGTATAAATGAGTGTAACAGTTTATTTTAATGTATTTATGTTGTGTTTAGTGCACATTTATTTTAACACTTACACATTACGCAAGGTCCTAAGTAGCGCTAACCTGTTGAGTGCAAATTTCCTTTGTACTCAAGTAAATGCATTTACTTTTAACTTGCAATACACGCTCAAGTTATTGCGGTCACAATATTGCTTATTGCGACTCGCACAAGCAATAGCACACCACTTGTAATTTAGCCCATGATAAACAGTATTACAGCATAATACATATAACACACCAAAAACAAATGCACAGTATAACCACAATCCCCATTTTAAATAGGTTTATTATTCATTTAGAAATGTCACTATTATATTGAAAATGATGGGGGGTAGTTATCAAGCCGTCTACTTTTCTGGCTTCGCCGGCCCAATACGCCCGCCTAAGCTCGCCTACCTTCGCCGCCGCGGACCTGAAAAAATACGCCTAAGTTATCAAATAAAGCTGTCAAAAAGCCGCGGGGCGATGAGCAGCGGACTGTGACAGTTATCACTCATCCGATCTCGCTGCCCTTCGGCTTTTTCCCAGCTTTATTGCTAGCCTGTCACTAAGCACTCACACTAAACTACACTGTTCTACCCCCTATACCGGCGCCCCCGGAGCCTCCCGCAACTCAATAAAGTTACTAACCCCTAAACCGCCGCTCCTAGACCCCGCCGCAACTATTAAAAATGTATTGACCCCTAAACCGCCGCTCCTAGACCCTGCCGCAACTCTTATAAAGGTATTAACCCCTAAACCGCCGCTCCCGGACACCGCTGCCACCTACAGTATACCTAGTAACCCCTATCCTGCCCCCCTATACCGTCGCCCTCTATAATAAAATTATTAACCCCTATCCTGCTGATCCCGCACCTCTCCGCAACTAAATAAATAGTTTAACCCCTAAACCGCCGCTCCATGAACCCGCCGCAACCTATATTAAACCTATTAACCCCTATCCTGCCCCCCCTACACCGTCGCCACCTATAATACATTTATTAACCCCTAATCTGCCCCCCCTACACCGTCGCCACCTATAATATATTTATTAACCCCTATCCTGCCCCCCACTACGCCGCCGCCACTGTCATTAAATTATTAACCCCTAAACCTAAGTCTAACCCTAACCCTAACGCCCCCCTAACTTAAATATTAATTAAATAAATCTAAATAAATTAACTCTTATTAAGTAAATGAATCCTATTTAAAACTAAATACTTACCTTTAAAATAAACCCTAATATAGCTACAATATAAATAATAATTATATTGTAGCTATCTTAGGATTTATTTTTATTTTACAGGTACCTTTCAATTTATTTTAACCATGTACAATAACTATTAAATAGTTATTAACTATTTAATATCTTACCTAGCTAAAATAAAGAGAAATGTACCTGTGAAATAAATCCTAACCTAAGTTACAATTACACCTAACACTACACTATACTTTAATAAATTATTCCTATTTAAAAATAAATACTTACCTGTAAAATAAACCCTAAGATAGCTACAATATAATTAATAATTATATTATAGCTATCTTAGGATTTATATTTATTTTACAGGTAACTTTGTATTTATTTTAGCTAGTTAGAATAGTTATTAAATAGTTATTAACTATTTAATAACTACATAGCTAAAAGAAATACAAAATTACCTGTAAAATAAATCCTAACTTAAGTTACAATTAAACCTAATACTACACTATCATTAAATTAATTAAATAAATTAACTACAAATAACTACAATTAAATACAATTACATAAACTAACTAAAGTACAAAAAATAAAAAAAGCTAAGTTACAAAAAATAAAAAAATAAGTTACAAACATGTTACAAATATTACAACAATTTTAAGCTACTTACACCTAATCTAAGCCCCCTAATAAAATAACAAACCCCCCAAAATAAAAAAATGCCCTACCCTATTCTAAATTAAATAAATTTCAAAGCTCTTTTACCTTACCAGCCCTTAAAAGGGCCATTTGTGGGGGCATGCCCCAAAGAAAACAGCTCTTTTGCCTGTAAAAGAAAAATACAACCCCCCCAACATTAAAACCCACCACCCACATACCCCTAATCTAACCCAAACCCCCCTTACAAAAACCTAACACTAATCCCCTGAAGATCATCCTACCTTGAGTCGTCTTCACTCAGCCGAGCCACCGATGGAACTGAAGAGGACATCCGGAGCGGAAGAAGTTAATCCTCCAAGCGGCGCTGAAGAAATCTTCCATCCGATGAAGTCATCTTCCAAGCCGGGTCTTGAATCTTCCTTCCGCCGACGCGGAACCACCTTCTTCACCGACGGACTACGACGAATGACAGCTCCTTTAAGGGACGTCATCCAAGATGGCGTCCCCTCAATTCCGATTGGCTGATAGGATTCTATCAGCCAATCGGAATTAAGGTAGGAAAATCTGATTGGCTGATGGAATCAGCCAATCAGATTCAAGTTCAATCCGATTGGCTGATCCAATCAGCCAATCAGATTGAGCTCGCATTCTATTGGCTGATCGGAACAGCCAATAGAATGCGAGCTCAATCTGATTGGCTGATTCCATCAGCCAATCAGATTTTTCCTACCTTAATTCCGATTGGCTGATAGAATCCTATCAGCCAATCGGAATTGAGGGGACGCCATCTTGGATGACGTCCCTTAAAGGAGCCATCATTCGTCGTAGTCCGTCGGTGAAGAAGGTGGTTCCGCGTCGGCGGAAGGAAGATTCAAGACCCGGCTTGGAAGATGACTTCATCGGATGGAAGATTTCTTCAGCGCCACTTGGAGGATTAACTTCTTCCGCTCCGGATGTCCTCTTCAGTTCCATCGGTGGCTCGGCTGAGTGAAGACGACTCAAGGTAGGATGATCTTCAGGGGATTAGTGTTAGGTTTTTGTAAGGGGGGTTTGGGTTAGATTAGGGATATGTGGGTGGTGGGTTTTAATGTTGGGGGGGGGTTGTATTTTTCTTTTACAGGCAAAAGAGCTGTTTTCTTTGGGGCATGCCCCCACAAATGGCCCTTTTAAGGGCTGGTAAGGTAAAAGAGCTTTGAAATTTATTTAATTTAGAATAGGGTAGGACATTTTTTTATTTTGGGGGGGTTTGTTATTTTATTAGGGGGCTTAGATTAGGTGTAAGTAGCTTAAAATTGTTGTAATATTTGTAACATGTTTGTAACTTATTTTTTTATTTTTTGTAACTTAGCTTTTTTTATTTTTTGTACTTTAGTTAGTTTATGTAATTGTATTTAATTGTAGTTATTTGTAGTTAATTTATTTAATTAATTTAATGATAGTGTAGTATTAGGTTTAATTGTAACTTAAGTTCGGATTTATTTTACAGGTAATTTTGTATTTCTTTTAGCTATGTAGTTATTAAATAGTTAATAACTATTTAATAACTATTCTAACTAGCTAAAATAAATACAAAGTTACCTGTAAAATAAATATAAATCCTAAGATAGCTACAATATAATTATTAATTATATTGTAGCTATCTTAGGGTTTATTTTACAGGTAAGTATTTATTTTTAAATAGGAATAATTTATTAAAGTATAGTGTAGTGTTAGGTGTAATTGTAACTTAGGTTAGGATTTATTTCACAGGTACATTTCTCTTTATTTTAGCTAGGTAAGCTATTAAATAGTTAATAACTATTTAATAGTTATTGTACATGGTTAAAATAAATTGAAAGGTACCTGTAAAATAAAAATAAATCCTAAGATAGCTAGAATATAATTATTATTTATATTGTAGCTATATTAGGGTTTATTTTAAAGGTAAGTATTTAGTTTTAAATAGAATTCATTTACTTAATAAGAGTTAATTTATTTAGATTTATTTAATTAATATTTAAGTTAGGGGGGCGTTAGGGTTAGGGTTAGACTTAGGTTTAGGGGTTAATCATTTTATGACAGTGGCGGCGGCGTAGTGGGGGGCAGGATAGGGGTTAATAAATTTATTATAGGTGGCGACGGTGTAGGGGGGGCAGATTAGGGGTTAATACATTTATTATAGGTGGCGACGGTGTAGGGGGGGCAGATTAGGGGTTAATAAATTTATTATAGGTGGCGACGGTGTAGGGGGGCAGGATAGGGGTTAATACATTTAATATAGGTTGCGGCGGGTTCAGGGAGCGGCGGTTTAGGGGTTAATAAATTTATTATAGTTGCAGTGGGCTCCGGGAGCGGCGGTTTAGGGGTTAATATGTATAGAGTAGCTTGCGGTGGGCTCCGGGAGCGGCGGTTTAGGGGGTAATAACTTTATTTAGTTGCGGCGGTGTAGGGGGGGTCAGATTAGTGGTGTTTAGACTCGGGGTACATGTTAGGGTGTTAGGTGTAGACAGCTCCCATAGAAATCAATGGGATGTCTGTCAGCAGCGAACTTGTACTTTCGCTATGGTCAGACTCCCATTGATTCCTATGGGATCCGCCGCCTCCAGGGGTGGCGGATTGAAAACCAGGTACGCTGGGCCGTAAAAGTGCCGAGCGTACCTGCTAGTTTTTTGATAGCTAGCAAAAGTAGTGAGAATGTGCCGCACTTGTGTGCGGAACATCTGGAGTGACGTAAGAATCGATCTGTGTCGGACTGAGTCCGGCGGATCGATGCTTACGTCACAAAATTCTACTTTTGCCGGTCTCGAGCCTTTGATAACTAAGGCGAATCAGCCTCGCCACAAATACGCTGCGGAATTCCAGCGTATTTGAGGTTGACGGCTTGATAACTAGGCCCCAATGAGTTTCAGTGCACTCATGTACATAGTATTGTCATTTCACACTGTCTAAAGGGATCATTTATATTAAACCACTGCACATAGAGATACTGCTTTGAACAAAGTTGTTTCATTACACATAACTAAGCATTTTATATAAACATTTCAAAGGTGTTCCTTTAAGCATAACCCTAAACCGATTTTCATTTAACCTCCAGCATCTTAGTAATTTTTATAAGTATTTTTAATTTTTATTTTATGGATATGGCCATTCACGTGAATGCATAGGTAAACTAATTTGTTGTTGTATTTGTTGATACTTCAATACTACTTAAAAAAAAAAAATGCTTAGCAATAGTGATGTCGCAAACATAAAAATTTGGGTTTGCGAACCGCCATAGACTTCAATAGGCAGGCGAATTTTAAAACCCACAGGGACTCTTTCTGGCCACAATAGTGATGAGAAAAGTTGTTTCAAGGGGACTAACACCTGGACTGTGGCATGCCGGAGGGGGATCCATGGCAAAACTCCCATGGAAAATTACATAGTTGATGCAGAGTCTGGTTTTAATCCATAAAGGGCATAAATCACCTAACATTCCTAAATTGTTTGGAATAAAGTGCTTTAAAACATCAGGTATGATGTTGTATCGATCAGGTAGTGTAAGGGTTAAGCCCGCTTCACAGTGACAGACCAAACTCCCCGTTTAACACGTGTGAAGGAAACTGACTGCTATTATTTCACAGTCAATGTACACTACTGTTACACCAGATATGAGTTGCACTGGTGTGACACTGGGGAGGGTTAGAGAGCTGTTTTTGGGGGGGATCAGGGAGGTTGGGGGCTAAGGGGGATGCTACACCACAGCATATGTAAATATGCTAAAAAAATATTTTTTTAAAAAAAAAAAATACTTTTATTTTAGTACTGGCAGACTTTCTGCCAGTACTTAAGATGGCGGGGACAATTGTGGGGTGGGGGAGGGAAGGGAGCTGTTTGGGAGGGATCAGGGGGTCTGATGTGTCAGGTGGGAGGCTGATCTGCTATTTCTGAACAAAGGGCATCCCAGAGAAGCATTTACAACCACTTGTGCCATAATTGCACAAGCTGTTTGTAAATGATTTCCGTGAGAAACCTAAAATTGTGAAAAATTTTAAGTTTTTTTTAATTTGATCGCATTTGGCGGTGAAATGGTGGCATGAAATATACCAAAATGGGCCTAGATAAATAATTGGGATTGTCTACTACCCTACACTAAAGTTAAAATTACCCCAAAAAGCTCCCTACATGCTCCCTAATTAACCCCTTCACTGTTGGGCATAATACACGTGTGGTGCACAGTGGCATTTAGCAGCCTTCTAATTACCAAAAAGCAATGCCAAAGCCATATATGTCTGCTATTTCTGAACAAAGGGGATCCCAGAGAAGAATTTACATCCATTTATGCCATAATTGCACAAGCTGTTTGTAAATAATTTCAGTGAGAAACCGAAAGTTTGTGAAAAAATTTGTGAAAAAGTGAACGATTTTTTGTATTTGATCGCATTTGGCGGTGAAATGGTGGCATGAAATATACCAAAATTGGCCTAGATCAATACTTTGGGATGTCTTCTAAAAAAATATATACATGTCAAAGGATATTCCGGGATTCCTGAAAGATATTAGTGTTCCAATGTAACTAGCGCTAATTTTGAAAAAAAAAAAAATGGTTTGGAAATTGCAAAGTGCTACTTGTATTTATGGCCCTATAACTTGCAAAAAAGCATAGAACATGTAAACATTGGGTATTTCTGAACTCAGGACAAAATTTAGAAACTATTTAGCATGTTTTTTTTTGGTGGTTGTAGATGTGTAACAGATTTTGGGGGTCAAAGTTAAAAAAACTGTGTTTTTTTCCATTTTTTCCTCATATTTTATCATTTTTTATAGTAAATTATAAGATATGATGAAAATAATGGTATCTTTAGAAAGTCCATTTAATGGCGAGAAAAACAGTATATAATATGTGTGGGTACAGTAAATGAGTAAGAGGAAAATTACAGCTAAACACAAACACCGCAAAAATGTAAAAATAGCCTTGGTCCCAAACGGACAGAAAATGGAAAAGTGCTGTGGTTAATGTACACTACTGTTACACCAGATATGAGTTGCACTGATGTGACACTGTGCCCTGGCAGGCACTGAAACGCACACGTGTGAAGGAAACTGACTGCTATTATTTCACAGTCAAAAAAGTATTGTTTTTTTTAAATGTACACTACTGTTACAACAGATATGAGTGGTGGCACTGGGCAAGTGGGCACAGTATACGCTGTTAGCCTAACACACACGCTGGCAGGCAGGCAACTGCAATTAGATTACACAGGAAAAAAAAAAAAGCAGACTGATGTTCTAGCCCTAAAAAGGGCTTTTTGGGGTGCTGTCCTTACAGCAGAGATCAGATGAGTCCTTCAGGACTGTAGTGGACACTGAATACACTAGCCTAGCTATCCATTTCCCTATTAAATCAGCAGCAGCTACACTGTCCCTCCTCTCACTAAGAATGCAGCTTCCAAATTAATCTAAAATGGATGCTGTCCAGGAGGTGGGAGGGTCTGGGAGGGAATGTCTGCTGCTGATTGGCTGGAATGTGTCTGCTGACTGTGAGGTACAGGGTCAAAGTTTACTCAATGATGACGAATAGGGGGCGGACTGAACATCACATATGTTCACCCGCCGCAGCGAACATGCTATGTTAACCGGGAACTATTCGCCGGCGAACTATTCGCAACATCTCTACTTAGCAACCTTAACAAAAGATGATGTAAAAGACTGGTTTAGCGCTTACAACTTTCACCTGTGATCAACACACATATTTAAAAAAAAAAAAAATATATGCACTAAACTAATTAACTTACATCTATGTCTATTTTTTTCTTAACTGTTTTAAACAATGCATTTATATATGAATTATTTCTTTAATATATACAGTATATATATATTTTTATATATATATATATATATATATATATATATATATATATATATATTATATATATATATTTATATATATAAATACAAATATTAGTCTCCGCACTAATAATGAAGACTCTAAGTAAATGAATAAAGAAGATGCATTAATGAACATAAAGAGAAAATTTAATGAAAAGAAACATAAAAAGAAAACAAAACATCCTAATTGCAATCCATAAATGAACACAGATGCAACAAACATACACACATGCAAACTGGGCGTCCCGAGTTATCAAGCAGCAAAAAAATAATAAGTGGTGGAGGTCAGACTCTAGAGCAAAAAGTCAAGACCCTGGCTATATATGAAAACCATGGGCATAATAATGTTAGATGCAAGCAATGAAATGTATAAGCAAGATAAGGCGGTTCATGCAGAGTATGATAATGTGGTTAGTAAGCTGACAGTTGAGAAGGTGACAAATTATGCCAAGCAATCAGCAATATATAGCAATATATCTTCCAAAGTGTCAAATAAGACAGAGTCCATGCATACAATATTGCTAAATTCATATGGATATTTCCAATTTCCTCAGTGTGTGATTTGAGATAAAGTGTTAAACTGCTCCGGCACTCAAGGACCAAAGTCGGTGCCGGTGAATGGCAACTGTGTAGGAGTAGCGCTCTGTGAGCGATCTCACCCAATCCGTGTCCATGGCATCTGACGTCACTTCCACAACAGCAGGAAACGCGCGTTTCGGGCTCCACCCTTTAACTTGGCCTGTCATACTTCGGAAAACCACCTCCTTTTCAAGCGTACTCACTGTGTGCAGTAGTAACGCCCACATAGCGTCACCACTTCAAATATCAGGTAAGAATGGCAAAGACATCACGGACATGCGCAAACACACGCAAACACAAACAGCTGATATTGCGAACACAGGAATTTTACATGACAAGTAGTTATACATGAAACCAAGATATTACATAGAAGAATTAAGCAAGCGAATAACGTATTAATGTAAGATATTCTACAAGCATGTAAAGGCTAATTTAGAGGTATCATACATAGATGCAGTATAAATAAAAAATAAATAAAACAATAAATATATTGAAGCACCATAAAGCAAAATGAAAAAAACAAAAAGTTAAATGTCCATATGTAAAAGACATAGTTGAAAGGACATTTACCAAAATTCATTCTTCATTACCACTATTCATACTCTCAAAAAAAGAGAAATCTCAATGAAACCACAGTCCCTAGACAAATGTACCCCATGTGATTTCCCTATTTAAGCCATAGGGAGTCATAGAATCCATTTTTTGGATCCAAAGTGCTTCTTTTTCGAAAAGTAATTTTTGTCTATTCCCACCTCTCCTTAAAGGGCCAACCCCATCAACCACCTGAAATTTAAGTTGACTTTTGTTGTGGCCTAAAAGTGGGCCTATTGTGGCCTAAAAGATGGTGGGCTACAGGGGCAGAGGGATCAAGTTTACCTATGGCTGTTTTGTGTTGTTTGATCCTGTCTCTGATAGGTTTGGTGGTCTCGCCAACATAGGCTAGACCACATGGACATTTAATTACATAGACCACAAAATTTGAGTCACAAGTAAACTTACCTCTGATGGTCAAACGTTTACCAGATCTAGGATGTGTGATAGTATCACCTAATTGTATTGAATTACATTGTGCACAGTTGTTACATGGAAACGTGCCATTCACAGTAGTACTCGCGACTACTGTATTCTGCCCAGTTCCTATACCCGCCTGAACCAAAGTATCTCACAAATTGTGATTCCTCTAATAAGAGACTAGAGGAAAATCCTTAAAGGTGCTTGCTAGAATTTTATCCTCTGATAACAAAAACCAATGTTTTCTGAATATCCTTTTTAAAGGTGGGATATGATAACCATATGGTACCACAAAGGGAATTCTATCGTTCAATGTCCTCTTAATGGATTTTTTCTGAATAAGACTAGCACGGGGAATTGAATCTACTTTTAATTTATGAGTTTGTAATAAATCAACTGGGTATCCCCTGCTTTCAAACCGACCAAAAAAATCTTGAAATTGTTCATTCAGACGTGTCTCATTATTAACAATTCGCTTGGCCCTTAAGAGTTGACTGAAAGGAAGGCTCCTAATCATTTGTGGAGGATGAAAACGGGTAAAAACCAAAAGGTTATTCCTATCTGTGTCTTTCCTGAACACATCTGTCAACAAGGAACCATCTCTCAATGAGACAGTTATGTCTAGAAAGTTTTGAGTATGTGAATCGAAATTGATGGCAAATTGAAGATTTGGATCAAAAGAATTCAGTTCATGAAAAAAAGCCATGAGGGAGATATTATCCCCTGTCCAAACCATAAAAACATCATCAATATACCTTTTCCAAAATTTACAATGTTCCTTAAAACTTTAATTAGTATAAAGAAATTTGTTCTCAAATTCATGTACATAAAGAGATGCGTATGTGGGGGCCATATTGGCCCCCATAGCCGTACCCTTAGTTTGCAAATAAAATGAATCTCCAAAGAGAAAATAGTTCCTTGTCAACACTATTTCAAGTAAATCCATAATGAATATGCATTCCCTGGGTGAGTAGAGAGCCATTCTATTTAATTGTTCACCAATACATTTCATACCCTTGCAATGTGGTATAGATGTATAAAGGGATTTAATATCGAGCGTTACAAGAATGGAGTTCTTATTAAACTGCACATTTTCAATTTGTCTCAAGAAGTCTGAAAAGTCTTCTAAATGTGAAGGTACATTCTTCAACAATGGCCGTAATAATTTATCAAGAAATATTGAAATTGGTTGAAAAATGGAATTAGTGCTGGCCACAATTGGCCTACCTGGAGGGTTATTAAGGCATTTATGTATTTTGGGTAAACAATAAATGACTGGTATGACCAGATCTTTCTGAATTAAAAGTCTGCTTGTTTCTTAGTAATAATACACTGATCTAAAGTCATATCAATTATAGATTGAAGACTGGAATTTAGCAGTGGGGTTAAATGTCAATTTTGAATAATTGTCAATGACATCTAGCTGATTTTGAACTTCTGTCATATATTGGTGTTTATCCATGATGACCAAGGCTCCGCCCTTATCGGCCAGTTTAATAACCAGATCTTTTCTGGATTTAAGACATTCAAGAGCCTTCCTCTCAGCCAAAGTCAAATTCGGGGTACCCATTTTTACTCCCTTATTCCTTAATTTTTCAAAGTCTTTTTTTAACTAGTGTGATAAAAGATTCCACTGTATTATTGGTTACTGGTGCATATGCTGTGCTTTTGATCTAAGGCTTTGAACCTGTATATGGAATTGTGTAGGGTAGCCGCGAGTACTACTGTGAATGGCACGTTTCCATGTAACAACTGTGCACAATGTAACTCAATACAATTAGGTGATACTATCACACATCCTAGATCTGGTAAACGTTTGACCATCAGAGGTCAGTTTACTTGTAACTCCAATTTCGTGGTCTATGTAATTAAATGTCTATGTAGTCTAGCCTATCTTGGCGAGACCACCAAACCTATCAGAGACAGGATCAAACAACACAAAACAGCCATAGGTTAACTTGATCCCTCTGCCCCTGTAGCTCACCATCTTTTAGGCCACAATAGGCCCACTTTTAGGCCACAATAAAAGTCAACTTAAATTTCAGGTGGTTGATGGGGTTGGCCCTTTAAGGAGAGGTGGAAATAGACAAAAATGACTTTTCGAAAAAGAAGCACTTTGGATCCAAAAAATGGATTCTATGACTCCCTATGGCTTAAATAGGGAAATCACATGGGGTACATTTGTCTAGGGACTGTGGTTTCATTGAGATTTCTCTTTTTTTGAGAGTATGAATAGTGGTAATGGAGAATTAATTGTGGTAAATGTCCTTTCAACTATGTCTTTTACATATGGACATTTAACTTTTAGTTTTTTCATTTTGCTTTATGGTGCTTCAATATATTTATTTTTTCCGTTTTATTTATACTGCATCTATGTATGATACCTCTAAATTAGCCTTTACATGCTTGTAGAATATCTTACATTAATACGTTATTTGCTTTATTAATTCATCTATGTAATATCTTGGTTTCATGTATAACTACTTGTCATGTAAAATTCCTGTGTTTGCAATATCAGCTGTTTGTGTTTGTGTGTGTTTGCGCATGTCTGTGATGTCTTTGCCATTCTTGCCTGATATTCGAAGTGGTGACGCTATGTGGGCGTTACTACTGCACACAGTGAGTACGCTTGAAAAGGAGGTGGTTTTCCGAAGTATGACAGGCCAAGTTGAAGAGCGGAGCCCGAAACGCGCGTTGCCTGCTGTTGTGGAAGTGACGTCAGACGCCAATAGAGCTTGATGCTCGCATGCTGGTTTGTACTGTTGACAGCCTGATACACGCTGGGGATTGCCACAATCATCTTGCAGCTGTTGGATGTTTTCCTATGGACAGTGTTTACTTAGCATTCTGAGACCCTACACAGATTGGGTGAGACCGCATTCACCGGCGGACTTTGGTCCTTGAGTGCTGGAGCAGTTTAGTTTAACACTTTTTCTCAAATCACACACTGAGGAAATTGGAAATATCCATATGAATTTAGCAATATTGTATGCATGAACTCTGTCTTATTTGACACTTTGGAAGATATATTGCTATATATTGCTGATTGCTTGGCATAATTTGTCACCTTCTCAACTGTCAGCTTACTAACCACATTATCATACTCTGCATGAACCACTACAAGTGCATGAACTGCCTTATCTTGCTTATAAATTTCATTGCTTGTATCTAACATTATTATGCCCATGATTTTCATATATAGCCAGGGTTTTGACTTTTTGCTCTAGAGTCTGACCTCCACCACTTATTATTTTTTTGCTGCTTGATAACTCGGGACGCCCAGTTTGCATGTGTGTATGTTTGTTGCATCTGTGTTCATTTATGGATTGCAATTAGGATGTTTTCTTTTTATGTTTCTTTTCATTAAATGTTCTCTTTATGTTCATTAATGCATCTTCTTTATTCATTTACTTAGAGTCTTCATTATTAGTGCGGAGACTAATATTTGTATTTATACTATTTGTGGGTGTATAGGTAGTAGTGCACCCTGGTCTCGAGCACTTATTGCAAACTCATTAAGTACATTAACATTTATATTAGTGCTCATCCTTTTATTGTGTGTTGATAGATATATATATATATATATATATATATATATATATATATATATATACTAGGCAATAAGCCTGCCCAGAGGGCAGTCTATTTTTACAAAAATACAAACCCCAAAGGTAAAATTACAAAAAATAAAAAATTACAGAAAAACAAATAACACAGCTATCCAAAATAAAAAATATAAACCTAAACTAATAGCCCTATAAAAATAAAAAAATCCCCCCAAAATAAAAACACCCCTAATGTAATACTAAACTACCAATAGCCCTTAAAAGGGCATTTTGTAGGGCACTGCCCTAAGTTAAACAGCTCTTTTTTAAAAAAAAATTACCAATTACCTACTAACAGTAAAAGCCCACACCCAACCAACCCCCCAAAATAAAAAAAAAACGGAGTAAAAAAAACCTAAGCTACCCATTTGTATGGGCATTGCCCTTAGAAGGGCAATCAGCTCTTTAGTGCCCATTAAGAAAATAAAAAAGCCTAATCTAACCCTCCCCCCAGAAAAGTCTAACCCCGAAATAGGTACTCCCAGTTCCTGAAGTCCGGTAGTGAAGCGGCGGTCCTCAGCAGCAGCGGTCCTCATCAGAGTGGAGGCTCCTCTTCATCCGATCTCCATCATACACTAAAAATTCAATGGAAGGTAACGCATTCAATTTGGGGTACCTTGCATTCCTATAGACTGAAATTTTGAAATCAGTCAACAGGATTAGAGCTACTGAAATCCTATTGGCTGTTCAAATTAGCCAATAATATTTCAGTAGCTCTCATCCTATTGCCGGATTTCAAAATTTCAGTCAATAGGAATGCAAGGTATCCCAATACAAATGGGGTACCTTGCATTCAATCTTCAGTGTGCAGCGGACGATCGCATGAAGAGGAGCCTCCATGCTGCCGAGGACTGCCGCCGCTGAGGAACGCCGCTCCAGATCCATGCATCAGGGAAGCCTGCTCCGCACCTCCGCTCTGTGCCGCCATTGCTCCGAATGAAGATAGAAGATGATGGAGCCACCTGGAAGAAGACCTTCACCACTGGACTTCAGGAATGGTGAGTACCTATTTGGGGCTTAGTTTTAGGCTTTTTTTATTTTTTGGGGTGGCTTTTTTTTAGATTCAGGTTTTTTGGGCTGTAAAAGAGCTGATTGCCCTTTTAAGGGCAAATGGTAGTTTAGGTTTTTTTAGTGTTAGGTTTTTTATTTTTGGGGGCTTTTTATGTGCATAGGGGTATTAGATTAGGTTTAATTTTTTTTTGTTGTGATAATTATGTTTATTTTTTTCTGTAGTTTTAGACTTTTTTATTTTTTGTAATTGTATTTGTAGATTAATTTTTTGTAATTTAATGTTAGGTTTTATTTTTAAATTAATGTTAGTATTTTTTATTTTAATTGTAATTTAGTATTTTTTATTTTATGTAATTGGGGTTAATTTAGAGGATGTTAGGTTAGGGGGCTTAGTAATTAAATAAGTTATTTGCATTGTGGGGGGTTGGCGGTTTAGGAGTTAATAGGTTAATTAGGTTTATTGCAATGTGGGAGTTTGGCAGTTAAAGGGATAATAGGTTAATTAGGTTTATTGCGATGTGGTGAGTTGGCAGTTTTAGGTGTTTGTTAATATTTCTTGCGGGCGCTTGTTTTTTTTTGTTAATACTTTGTGCGGGCGTTTAGTTTTTTTTATTATTTCATGCGGGCGGTTAGTTTTTTTTTGTTATTTTGTGCGGCGGTTACATGTTTTTTGATTAATATTTTGTGTGGTTGCGTGTTTAATTTGCGGATTAGGTGTTCATTACTTTATTATTTTGTGATGTGGGGGTTGGCGGTTTAGGTGTTTGTTAATATTTCTTTAGTTTTTTTTGTTATTTTGTGCGGGCGGTTACGTGTTTTTTTTGTTATTTCGTGAGGGTGGTTACGTGTTATTGGTTAATATTTCGTGCAGTTGTGTGTTTTTTTTTCTTAATGCTCCGTTTGCCTACACTGCATCCAGGTGGATTCTTTTGGCTGCGCGCTCAGCCAACATTCCTTTGAGGATGCGTGTGCAACTGACGACGGCGATGGAAGCGTTACAAATGCAATTATAGTATAGATAAAGATATATATATTTCACTATGTAATGTAATAACTAGTAATATTTAATATCATTGTATTAAATATTCATAGTTATAAGTACATTTTATATGTAAATTATGTAATTTGTAATCATTCACACGATTTTATTGACTATGTATGTGTTTTACATGTTTCAGCTAAAAACTGTAAAAGAGCTCAATGTGAATTGTGTGGAAATTTCAATTCCACATCCATAGTTTGGGGAGTGCACCACAAAAGTCCAACAGCTTTGTGAACTGCTGGATTGTGTTATTTTCTAAAAGACAGATTAACAACTATTCACCAGTGAAAAATAAGTAAATAAATAACCATATGAGGTTTGTTTAAAAATAAAGGGCTAGATTACAAGTGGAGCACAATTTTAACGTGCACTGGTAAACGAGTAAATGATGCACGTTAAATAATCAGCCATTACAAGTGGCTGTGTAATGCTCACTGTAGCATCTTGCACTCATATTTATCAATTAGAGATCAGATCTCTGGTTAATAAAAAATTGTCCCCCGATTCCCCCATAATAAAGTATATAGATCACAGGTTTTCAAACCTTTCCTCAGGCCTCTCTAACAGGCCACATTTTGAGGATATCTGAACTGTAGCACAGGTGAAATAATCAGCTGATTAGTAACCATGGTTATTTTACCTCTCTCATCCAAAGTAATCCTGAAAACCTGGCCTGTTGGGGAGGCATGAGGACAGGTTTGAAAACCAGTGGTATTGTTCCTTATAAAAAAGGGGCTAAAATGAGGGGATCTGGGGTGTTAGAAAAAAAATGGCCTTGACATTGCGGTCTATGGGGACTGTGTTTAAACTGAAAATATATATGTATATGCTTATATAACAAAGTCCAATGATTGCACTCTCTGGATTTAACACAACAAACTTTAATGTTTTAATGTAATATGCTTATATACATATATATTTATGTGTTAATATCTGTATATATTTGCGTGTGCAGATATTACTGAGTGGAGCGTAAATATCACGCTTGCGAAACCGCAATTTATTTGTTCCACTCGTAATCTGGCTCAAAATGTTCTACACTAGAATTTCCCTTCAAATATGATATATGTACTCCATTCTCTCTGGGTGGAGTGGAAAAAAGAACAGTTTATAGGAAAAATAAAGTATATAGTACAGTCTTCTTTTTTTATACTATATTTAATAAAATATTTTATAGTGATTTGAGTTTAAGTTAAATGTCAACCAGTTTTTTATATTATGTTAGTTGGGTACAATAAGTCATCTAACTAAACTCTACTTTAGTAACTGACAAGGTTTTACACAATCTAAATATACACATTAGCTTTTCGTCCAATTTTGTGCAACATAAGAAAAAAAGTCAGCCCATTACAGAGAATTAAGCAGCTGGATCCTCATCAGTGCTTTTTAATGGGATCTCGTCATATGTCTGAGGAATTGCCAATATAAAAGTAATTTCACTCTAACATCACAATTACGGTTTTGAAGTGAAGAAATAAATAACATTATGAAAATTTGAGGCTGCTTGCACAAAACTAAGCAAAAGAGCAACAATTAACAATTTATCTTGAATGAATTGACTAATAGCATGAATTCATTTATAAAAGTTAAAGGGACAGTATACTGTAAAATTGTGTTTCCCTTAATGTGTTTCCAATTACTTTTTTTTTAACCAAGTGCAGAATATAAAATGTAGGAGAATTTGCTTTTAAAGGTTTATTTGTGTATAAGAATTAGCTGGTTTTGTGTTTTGAAGCCACAACCTAATAACATGGGTTGAACTTGTAGGTATAATCAGATCTCATTACTTTATCACATTGTGAACATATACATGCTTCTTTATCTTATATATGCCGTAAATCAAAGACCAACACTTGGAGAGAACATTGGAAAAGCAACAGTTTATTACCTTATAGATTCTATACCCCACTGGGAATGTAATTTCTTCTGATGGCTGTGTTTACACAGCTTATCTATAGATTAGACTTAAGGTCAGAAACTTTTAGAATAGGTGGGGATACCACAGACTAAATCAATTATTTCAAATGACAAAATAAGGGTAAAGGAAATACTCATAAATAATTTCATACACTCCAGCAGGTAAAGTGGATCATTGGGAACAAATTAAAGTGGAGAAAATGTTTGAGTAAACTGTCCCTTTAACTGGCTGAGAATGAATTAAAAGAACAGATAACAATTTGGAAACTGTTTACATTATCAAACTTCATAGCAGGTGAACTTTGCACCTATTTCTTAACATTGTTTCAGTCGAGATAGCAGCTTCTTAGCTATGTTATGTAGCACTGGACTTTGTAATAAGCTGCAAAAGGAAAATTAAAGGAATATTAAACAGTAAATACATGCTAGGCATAATGATTTATTAAAAACAACTATTAGCCTTAGAACAATATGTAGATGCATTTTTTACAATTCTATTAGTTGTTTAAATATTTTTTAACAACTTCTCGGGTTCCGCTGGTATTACAAGTTGCAAAAAAATCATTACTTTGTGCTAGCAGTAGCCCGAAAAGCGCAAAAATCCTAAGCGGAGATTTTTGCATGAGCGTGCATGTGTTCCCCTATTGAAATCAATGGATAAAAAATCTAACACCCTACTCGTGAAAAAACTCTACCATAAGCCCCTAGCCTAATAACCCCTAATCTGCCACCCTCTCACACTGCAATAAATAAATAATACTATTAACCCCTAAATCGCCACCCCCCCCCACATCGCAAAGTATCTAAACTATTAACCTTTTAACCGCCATCCCTCCACAATGCAAAGTATCTAAATAAACTATTAACCCCTAAACCGCCATCCCGCTCAACGCAAAGTATCTAAATAAACTATTAACCCCTAAACCGCCATCCCCCACAACGCATACCTATAAACTAACATCTAAGCACACTAATCTAACCCCCTAACTTAACCCAAATTAAAATACCCCTACATATACTAAAAAAATCCTAACTACCTTTAAAGGGACAGTCAAGTATAAATTAAACTTTCATTATTCAGATAGGACTTTTAATTTTAAATGACTTTCCAATTTACTTTTATCAACAAATTTGCTTTTTTTCTCTTGGTATTCTTAGTTTAAACTAAACATAGGTAGGCTCATATGCTAATTTCTAAGCCTTTGAGGGCTGCCTCTTATCACATGCTTTTTAAATCTCTTTTCAACACAAAGAGACAGAAAGTACACGTGGGCTATATAGATAACACTGTGTTCAGGCACAGAAAGTTATTTAAGATCTAGCACAATACAATGCTAAATTTAAGACAATAGATAATAAACAGTCACAGTCATGTGATCAGGGGGCTGGAAGAAGGTTCCTAGATACAAGGTAATCACAAAGGTAAAAAGTACATTAATATAACTGTGTTGGTTATGCAAAACTGGGGTATGAGTAATAAAGGGATTATCTATCTTTTAAAACAATAACAATTCTATGGTTGACTGTCCCTTTAAATAAAAAAACTTACCTGTAAAATGAAATAAAATAATCTTACCTTTAAAATAAAAAACTACCATTACTGGAAAAAAATCCTAACATTACCAAAATGTAAAAACCTATCATTACAAAACATAAAAAAACTAACATTACAAAACGTAAACAACAAAATTACAAAAAAAAAACCTATTCTAAAAATAAACTACCAATAGCCCTTAAAAGGGCCTTTTGTAGGGCATTGCCCTAAAGCTATCAGCTCATTTGTTTAAAAAAAAATAACCCCCTAACATTACAACATTACAAAAATAAAAAAATAACTCTAACCCCAAAGTTGGTAGTCACCGATGATGATGGGAGGCACTCCATCGTTATCCCGGCGGTGCTCAGACCTTCAACACAGAGGCCCTCTTCATGCGAAATCCAGCCGCACACTGAATAGTGAATGCAAGGTACCCATTTTATATAGGGGTACCGTTGCATTCCTATTGGCTGATTTGAATCTTCAAATTCAAATCAGCCAATAGGATGAAAGCTTTTTCCTTTCCTCACCCAGTTTTATTCCTCCTGCACAGCTGTTTCTGTTTCAGTTAATAGTTGTGTTTCAACCTACATATTAAATTGATAATCATTAGCATCTGCTTGGTATAATTGTTTATACATGCACCTGACCGTATACCTACAAAATCCCTTACTTTGCACAAGTGTACCTAGAATTTATATTGTTTGGAAGACAAAAGGTGGTCATACTAAATATTGAATTGATTTAGATTTTGCATTATGTTAATTGATAACAAATTAACTATTAACTTCTATATTTTGTAAAGCATTCCTAATTTACAGTATTTTTCACACCTGCCTAAAACATTTGCATATTAGTATACTTATATGAAACTAAATATACATGTTCAATATACTCACAATTTCCCAGCTCCTTTAGGATTATTATTCATGTCCTAGTTTCACTATTGTAACAAATGAGGGTGCATTTCATTTTCACATGTATGTAATATTGTCATTCAATACTGTCTAAAGGGATCATTTTCATTACACCTTTAATGCAGTTGGCGATGCTACTTTAATAATTCCGCCAGTGTCATGGAGATCCGTTATATATGAAATAGAAGATATCCTAGAAATCCAACTCCCTTTGGATCCCCTAATTTGGCTACTAAATAAACCCCCTAAAATAAAACATAATCCATCTTTGAAATTATGTTTCATTATGTCTAACAGTGTGAAATTTTTAATAGCCAAAAACTGGAAAACTAAAGAACCACCTACAATAGATATGTGGATCCAAAAATTCTCAGAATCGATTCACTTAGAAGAACTATTTTATTTAAGACAAGATAAAATGGATACATATTCAGAAATATTAACAACATGGGAATCTTACCTCAAAAACAGATCAACTAAACCATATCTTTGAACTCTTGGGGTAAATATCTAACTACACGCACTATTTTTATAACATATTCAAATACCTAAAAGATTGAAATCACTAGAGAAATCCAAGTCTAATATAAAGAGGTACACATTCCAGTCTGAAATGAGTTTTATTTATGTTTACAATGGTTGTTTAAGTTTGAAGTTAATTTATCTTAAAACGAATTAGCCTTATAGCTTACTAATAAGATGCTATATTGTACTGCTTCAGGAGCTGCGTCTCCAACATTTGTAAAACTTTATATTTTACAAAATAAAGCTAATTCCCCAAAAAAATATTCCGCCAGTGTCAGAGAAGCATCGCCTCCCACAGAGAAGCGTAGTAAAACCTCTTGGCAAGACTACCTTCAAATACTGCTTTCAGCCTTTATACAAACTGCTGTGAGCTGCTGTGCGCTATACTGTGAGTGCGTTGCAGACAGAAGAGTGGGGATTGGGGAAGGAATCTGCCTTTGCGAGAGCAGCATAGAGAGTAGCCTCAGACAACAAATGAACTTGAGGAACGTGAGGAAAAAAAAAACGTAAGGTAACCAGTTAGCAGAAACAGTGTTTGCTTTCAAGTGTGTCTCGCTTGAGCTGAATAACTCCATGCAAGAGGATCTGTATTCTCTTTCATGCCTAGCCTAGATTCCCTCTTTGAACTATCTCCATACAATATGTTTCCATGATGCAATATGTGCTGGGGACATAGACCTCATTGCAATCTAGCTAGTTTGTCGATCCCTTTTGTTCTGAGGCATAAAGTTAAAAAAGAGAGACCTCTGCAAGTTGCCAGCTTTCTAAAATGCTGAAACGTGTCATTTTGCACTAGTTTTATTCTTGATATCCTCAAAAGACAAACTATAAAACAGTCCCTCCCCCCTTTGTCTCTCCCTCGCCCCCTGTTTCTCTCCCTCTCCCCTGTGTCGCTCCCTCTCCCCCATGTGTCTCTCCCTCTCCCCCCGTTTCTCTCCCTCTCCCCCCGTGTCGCTCCCTCCCCACCCTGTGTCTCTCTCCCTCTCCCCCCTGCATTTCTCCCTCTACCCCCTGCGTCTCTCCCTCCCCCCCGTGTCTCTCTCCCTCTCCCCCCTGCATTTCTCCCTCTACCCCCCTGCGTCTCTCCCTCCCCCTGTGTCTCTCCCTCTCCCCCCCTGTCTCTCCATCTCCCCCCGTGTCTCTCTCTCTCCCCCCCCTGTGTCTCTCCCTCTCCCCCCTTGTGTCTCTCTACCCCCGTGTCACTCTCTCTCCCCGTCTCTTCCTCTGCCGCCCCTGTGTCTTTCCCTCTCCCCCCGTGTCTCTCCCTCTCCCCCCTGTGTCTCTCTCTCTCCCCCCCTGTCTCTTCCTTCCCCCCTGTGTCTCTCTCCCTCCTGCCGTGTCTCTCCCCCCTGTGTGTCTCTCTCTCCCCCCCTGTCTCTTCCTTCCCCCCTGTGTCTCTCTCCCTCCCCCCGTGTCTCTCCCTCTCCCCCCTGTGTCTCTCTCTCTCCCCCCCCATCTCTTCTTTCCCCCCTGTGTCTCTCTCTCTCCCCCCCTGTCTCTTCCTTCCCCCCTGTGTCTCTCTCCCTCCCCCCGTGTCTCTCTCTCTCCCCACCTGTGTCTCTCTCCCTTTTTCTTCTTTCTCTCTCTTTCTTTCTTTCTTTCTTTCTTTCTCTATCTCTCTTTTTCTCTCTTGCTTTCTCTCTTTTTCTCTCTTTCTTTCTATCTATCTATCTATCTATCTATCTATCTATCTATCTATCTATCTATCAATCTATGGCAAGCACCAGGCAGTATTAGAGACTTCTCCTCCACCCTGTACCCAACATTTCATTTGCATGAGGAGCAGAGAGAGGTGCAGTAATTTAAAGTAAGTGCAGACCTGTGCTATGTTGTTTTCTAAACATTAACAAATGAGTGCTTGCTCATGTCAGGCACTGTATTCCTTCCTTGGTCACACAGTGCAGGAGTGTTTGTCCCTTTCTCATTTTAAGTGTAAGTTGACATGATTAACAGAATTTTTTTTTTAATGTGTTACATGTTGCAAAAAAAAAGAGGAAAATTAAATGTATAAAAATCACTTTTTGGGGGGGGCGGGGGGCCCTTCATGGATTCTTGCACCGGGCCCTGAGGTTTCTAGTTACGCCTCTGTGCAGCCATTGTGGATTCTGGTGGTGAAGAAAGCTTCTTAAAATATTTGTCCACCTTCATAAGATCTCAGTATGTAATGTGATTAACTTTGAAAGTAGGTGGGTCAGGAGCGATGAAATAAAGCACAGTATGACCGGCAGTGTTTATCTGTAGAGTGTGAGGGAGGATATTGCAGACAGAGCAGATGTTACTGCAAGAAAAAAGTGGAGTAATGCTGTGGTTATCTCATATGGTCACTAGGGGTCACCATTGTGTAGGTTAAGGCTTATTCAGCATAAAGTATAGTGCAGGAGAAAAACAGTGACTAGGTGACAACACAATAAATATACAAGACCCCTCTTCAGCAGTGTGAAAGCAGAGTGAGGCACAAAGCCCCTTTATAACTTCTTACTGCTTGAGTACGAGTATTAATGTAAAGCACATATGTACAACTGCTCTGGGGAAGCAAAAAGCGGTTATGCAAAATTTAGCAGGGTCCCAGTGGAACTCAGCTCATATTTATATGAAAGGGCGAGTTTATGAAAAACTTGCAGTTGCAGGCACTTATACCTCAGCTTTTGTAGCTATATCTAATATGGCACAATTCATGGATCAGTACACTTCAGCATACCCCAGCACAAAATGGGTCACTGTTGGAGCTCCTGCAGGTATTTTGTTCAAAGCCGGTTGGTGAAATTGGAGCAGGCGACTCTGGTGTGGAGAACCGCTTCTAGATGCTATCTCCTCCAGGATAGTTCACCGGGTTGCGCCGCATGCTCGCCTTTTAAGATGGCGCCAGCTTCAGGTCTTTATGAGTTGGGGGCTTCAGCTGGGGCTGGGGGACGATGGAATCTCCCCTCACAGGAAATGACCCGGCAGTTAGGGTGACCGGGGGTTCCCCAGGAAGATGGTGATGCTCACGGGGCAATTACGTGGGGGCTACCGGCTGCTGGGTTGTTAATCTGCAGCTTGATGTGAAGCTCAGCCAGAGGTTGCTGCCATTCTGTAGCTCCGCCCACCGGAATTCATCTATCACAATTCTTTTATAATCAGGGCATCAGTATTGGTCTCACTGTGGGATAAGCTAAGGAGATCTGCTCTCATATGCAAGCTCAGCCCATTTCAATGGTTTGTGGTTTCAATTAAAGGGATATTAAACAGTATGATATTGTAATATAAAATGTTTAATTATGTGTAGTTAAAAACTTTGCAATATACTTTAATTATTTATTATGTTTCCTTTTCATGTAATTTAAAGGACCAGTAAATACAGTAGATCTGCATAATCAACAAATGCATGATAAAAAGACTGAACTTCAAATAAGTAGTAGATTTTTTTCTTACAAATGTTAGTTATGTCTATTTCCACTCCTCCTGTATCATGTGACAGCCATCAGCCAATCACAAATGCATTTACTATATAAATTGTGTGAATTCTTGCACATGCTCAGTAGGAGCTGGTAACTCAAAAAGTGTAAATACAAGAAGATTGTGCACATTTTGTTAATGGAAGTACATTGGAAAGTTGTTTGAAATTGCATGTTCTATCTGAATCCTGAAAATGTCCCTTTAACGCTGAAACTTGTAGTTTTTCCAAATTCCTATGACTTTCTATTAAGTATTCTGTTTCCCCTGCTGAAGAAAATTAGGGACAGATATAAAGCAGGCAATAAATGAGACTGTCATAAAAGAGATTCTACACAGCTTTGTTTGTACAAAGATAAATAGAAAACTGGTGGTGAGCATTACTTTATAGTATGTTATAGAAACTTGTCACAGATACTGGGCTGCCAGGATTGATCCCTTACCCCCCTATAGCCTCACCCCTGCTGTCTCTCTGCGGTTTTGGGCTCCTCAGAGCAACCGCGATTCCCCAGACCTTCTGTTCCCGTTGTTTTGTGTATTGAATGTCGTCTTGGAAGAGCTGGTCGCTAACCGCCACTTTCCCCTTCGGCCGGCCGGGCCCCTGGAACTACCGGTCGGCCGCATCATCCAGGATTACCTTTGACCCAGGTCACTCCAGTGGCCCTTTGTCCCTGAGCTCCACTCTTCTGGGGTTTGCTGCCTCTCAGGGTGGGCCAGAGGTGGGGTGATTGCCTGAAGGGAGCTGGTTCCGGTCCCCCTATAACCCCTATTTTCCCTTAAACCAGCATAACTCCGGTCCCCAGCCACGGATCACGTCGCTTTTTGGACTGTAGATTCTGAGAGCTTTAAAATGACACTCTGGAAGTGCCGCCGCTCCCCCGGGATCACCCCGAAAACCGCCACCCCTGGGTACTGGGAATCTGTAGGACCATGGCTGCTATGGGCGGCGCCAGCCTGTCTGGAGGGGCGGGAATGGCGGGAAAACTGTGGCATTGTCTCATGTCTTATCAAGATGAGATGTATGTATATTAGATGTGTGTTTGTCCCAATAAAGTCAGTTCTTATTTCACCTGAATGCTAGTCTGTCTAGTCATTTAGGTGGGCTCCTGCGCTGATCACTTTCCTGGGCTACATAGCAGCTTGTTCCAGGCAGCAGAAGGACCCCTTTGGCGGAGCTACCCAGTCGGGGTAGCCGGGGATCCGTCACAAAACTAAACCTTTACACTTATATTTTCAATATTTAAACAACTAAAATAATTGTAAAAATGCATCTACATACTATTCTAAGGCTAATCTTTGCTTTGAATACTTATGTCTAGCAGATATTTATTGTTTACATTCCATTAACGGGAACAGCTTTTTCATATAAAAAAGAGCAAAATACTATACCCTGCAGCTGGATAAGTCATTTGAAACACATTAAAGGGAAAACAATTCTACAGTAAATGGTCCTTTTAAGTTAAAACATGGTGGCACCCATTACTTTAGAGAAACTCAGTGGAATTTAGGAAACCAACCATTAAAATTACAGAAAAGTAAATAAAATAAATAATTAAAGTATATTGCAGTTTTTGAATTACACATAAATATTTTATATTGCATTCTCATACTGTTTAAAATCCCAGAGCTTTAAAATGTTAAGAGTGTTATCACATTATTAAATCATATTTTATTCAATTTTAATTGGTTTTACATAATAAACAAGTAAAAAAATACTGGTCCATATTAAAGGCAGTTTATCTTAGCGATAATGCTATAACTATTAGAATTTGCCAAAGAAAACACTGCAAGGCTATCATTATATAATGTAGAGTCCAGACATACGTAGTAACATAGTAGATGAGGTTGAAAAAAAGACTTAAAGGGACAGTATACTGTAAAATAGTTTTTCCCTTAATGTGTTTACAATTGCTTTTTTTACCAAATGCAGAGTAAAAAATGTATGAAAATTAGCTTTTTAAGGTTTATTTCTGTATATTAAAGCTCTGATTTTGTGTTTTGAAGCCACAGCCTAATAAAATAGTTTGAGCTTGTAGGTATAATTAGATCTCATTACTGTATCACATTGTGCCCATATACCTGCTTCTTTATCTTATATCTGTCCTTAAAACAATCACCAATGCTTTGAGAGAACAATGGAAAATCAACATTTTATTACCTTATCTCTGCTTTATCACACTGGGAGTGTAATTTCTTCTGCTGGCTGTGTTTACAAAGCTTATCTATAGCTGGTACGCGCGGCCACAAACTTTCAGAATAGGTGGGGATACCACATGCTAAATTAACAATTTCAAATGCCAATATAAGGGTAAAGGAGCTACTTGTAAACAATTTAATACACTCCAGCAGGTAAAGTGGATCATTGGGAACAAATTAAAGGGGAGAAATTTTTTGAGTAAACTGTCCCTTCAAGTCCATCCAGTTCAAACTATACAAATCTTAAAAGGATATTAAACCCAAATTGTTTCTTTCATGATTCAGATAGAGCATGCAATCTTAAACAACTATTTAATTTACTTCTTTTATCAATTTTTCTTCATTCTCTTGGTATCTTTATTTGAAAAGCAGGGATGTAAGCTTAGGAGCTGGCCCATTTTTGGTTCACAACGCTGGGTAGCGTTTGCTGATTGGTACCCTGTATGATGCTGGTCGTTAAAGGGATATTCCGGGCCAAAATTTAAATGCACGTAGATTAATTATATCTTTGAGTAGAACATATTTGTAATACACATGTACACATGTTTTACTGTTAACATTTTCCTCTGCACATGCATGTGAAGCATAGCTAGATATTCTTAGTACATCAGCTTTTAAATACTGCAGCTGCTCAGAGCGCCAGTGGGGCTTGTATCATGTCAGCAATTAACACATTGAGTTATTACGGATAGTACAAGCACCTTAGGGTCTCTGAGCAAGTGCTGGTGCACTGTGCATACTTAAAGGGACAGTCAACACCAGAATTATTGTTCTTTTAAAAGATAAGTAGTCCTTTTATTACCCATTCCCCAGTTTTGCACAACCAACACAGTTATATTAATATACTTTTTGCCTCTGTGATTAAATTGTATTTAAGAACCTTCTGACAGTCCCCTGATCACATGACATTTTATTTATTATCTATTGACTTGCATTTTAGCCAATTAGTGCAGTGTCTGCCACAATCCACGGGCGTGATCACAATGTTATCTATATGGCTTACAGGAACTAGCTCTCCCCTGTTGTGAAAAGCAAATACAAAAGCATGTGATTAGAGGCAGCCTTCAAGGGCTTAGAAATTATCATATGAGCCTTCCTAGGTCTAGCTTTCAACTAAGAATACCAAGAGAACAAAGCAAAATTGGTGATAAAAGTAAATTGGAAAGTTGCTTAAAATTACATGCCCTATTTGAAACATTAAAGTTTTTTTTTGGACTTGACTGTCCCTTTAAATACAATTGTGAAACAGCTATAGGCCTCTAGTTATCAAGGTCTGGCGGTCCTGATCCGACACTGCGGATCAGGTCCGCCAGACCTCGCTGAATACGGCGAGCAATACGCTCGCCGTATTCAGCATTGCACCAGCAGCTCACAATAGTTGCTGGTGCAACGCTGCCCCCTGCAGACTCACGCAGCAGGGGGTTGTCAATCAACCCGATCGTACTCGATCGGGTTGATTTCCGGCGATGTCTGTCCGCCTGCTCAGAGCAGGCGGACTGGTTATGGAGCAGCGGTCTTTGTGACCGCTGCTTCATAACTGCTGTTTGCTTTGGTTTGTAAAGCACTTTTATTGCTCTTGAGAAAGACGGCTGGGACCGCTGAAACGCGTTGAGCCAAATAAAGACACACTTTTTTATTGAATCTGTGATATTGTCTTTTAATATTGGGAAGGAGCCGGTAACCTGCAATATACACTGTGAGTAGATATTCACCTTTGTATGGTGTATTGCCTGATATTTCAGCACCACTATTTTGCACCTAGAGTTATACAACCGAGGAAAGAAAGGAAGACACCGACTGATACAAGTTTGCACTTAGCTGAACCAGCACCTCCAGCTAGCACACCTGATCTATTCGCACAGACCATGGGAGAGACTGTGGGACGGCTGCGGTTCACCAGAAGGGGAAAGTATTAACACATATTATACACCTGTTTGCATGCATATCTCTTTATTCTCTTGGTATCTTTATTTGAAATGCAAGAATGTAAGTTTAGATGCCGGCCAATTTTTGGTGAACAACCTGGGTTGTCCTTGCTGATTGGTGGATAAATGCATCCACCAATAAAAAAGTGCTGTCCAGAGCTCTGAGCTCTGACAGAATTATGCTTTCCTCCCTTGCATCAATGCCTCTTTTTATACATGCTAGTATCTTATTAGCCCCATATTAGCTTGCTTATATTTACTTCCAAAATGCAGAACCCTGCATTTTCCCGTATTAAATCTATTTTCCAGGGGTGGAGCTAACCACACTAGTGAGAGGTTGCATTAAGCTCAGAGAGAGCCAAGCCTTTAAGCTCAATATAATTTGGACCCGACAGCCCTTTTCTACATACTAATAGCTCCTACTGGCTTGGGAGTTTGTGGGGAGCATACAAGAGCCTTTTGGAGACTGACCGCTGTGCGGCATCTTTACTCCAGGGACCAGCATGCAGTGAAATGAAATGAAGTCTGAAGCCAAACCTACAGGTGTCTCCTGGAAGCCAACAATTACTCACAAGTAGAGTATTGCAGACACTGAAGCACCATCCTACTCATCGCACCCATGAGCTGCTGGGGTGGAGGGTATGTTTTACAATACGGGCCATACATAATCCTGTCACCTAGACCCCTTCCAATCTGTGAAGGAATACAGCTCCAGACAAGCATTAAGGCTATTCCAGCTACGCAGCACAGATCTGTCTTCATCTTTGAAAAAGTGAGTAAGAAATTCATCCTCGGAGACTCTATACATCTATCTCTGCTCTCCCCTCAGATTATTTCTCCATGGCTCCCTAATTTTGCCCATTTTCTGTGAAGTGACATACATTATTGCCCAATGTACATAGCAGCTTAAGTGCATATGACCCAAGTGACCAGGAAAAGTATTGGGTATTTATTTTATAGTTGCAGATGAGACAGACACTCATGATGCATAGTTCTATGCTTATAACTAGAAACTTCTTCATAATTTGAACTCTCCATATGTTATACTGCTGTGTTTCTTAGACATCTCTGGAACTAAAACACATATAATCTTAATTTTATCTTAATCTTCTACATCTATTGGGACATCCTCAAGTAGGAGTAATATATATGTATCATGCCACAAGGCTCTACGAAAAAACATCCTATGCTTCAAATGTTAAGAAATCTGTGGTAGATCATTTTAAAGCCATGGTCAACATAGAAAAGTCAGCTGAGTGCATAGAAAACAATTTACAACATTCAGACCAAATGATATCCTCAGAAACACATTCACAAAATACTCCTGTTATGGAGGGTTCCACAACATCAGAAATTATTGCCATATTAACCCCTTAAGGACCAAGGACATAAAGGGTACGTCCTACAAAAACTGTCAGTTAGTGACCAAGGACGTACCCTGTACGTCCTCAGGAGTTTTAAGCGGTGGATGCAATCGTGATTGCTTCCAACCGCTTTCAAGGTGTTGCAGTGATGCCTCGGTATTGAGGCATCACTGTAATACCTTTTTTTAGCCACAGATGCAGAGAGACACTCTGTGGCCCTCTCTGCATTTGGGCATTGATGGTGCCGATCGTTGGTGGGTGGGAGCAGCAGCTGGGAGGAGGGTGGGTGGCCCATTGATGTCCTAGGTTCCTGTTCCGGTAGATCACATGTGCGCTGCAGTCGGGGGGGGGGGGGAGCAAATCTTAAGTTTTTTCAGCTAAATTTTTTTGTCTGGACACCGATGGTGGGGATATCTTGGATGTTGGGCAAGGGATCTGGGAGGGGGAGGGAGGTAGGATATTGAGGGGGGCAGCTACACTACAGAAAATGTTATTTTAATTTAAAAAAAATACATATTTTTGGGGAGCAAACTGGGTGTTGGCAAATAACTGCCAGTACCCAAGATGGGGGCAAATAGGTAGAGGGGGGAGGGTTAGAGAGCTGCATGGGGGGATTAGGGAGGTTGGGTGCTAAGTGGGGATCCAACACTGCAGAATCAATTGGGAAAAAAAAAATGCTTTTTTTTTAGTATTGGCAGACTTTTTTGCCAGTACTTAAGATGGCGGTGACAATTGTGAAGTAGGGGAGGGAAGAGAGCTGTTTAAGGGGGGTCAGGGAGAGTTCAGGGGGTGGGATGTGTCAGGTGGGAGGCTGATCTTTACACTATAGCTAAAATTAACCCTACAAGCTACCTAATTAATCACTGGTGTGCAGTGGCATTTAGCGGCCTTCTAATTACCAAAAAGCAACGCCAAAGCCAAATATGTCTGCTATTTCTGAACAAAGGGCATCACAGATAATTGCACAAGCTGTTTGTAAATAATTTCAGTGAGAAACCTACAATTGTGAAAAATGTAACGCTTTTTTTTATATTGATCGCATTTGGAGGTGAAATGGTGGCATGAAACATACCAAAATGGGCCTAGATCAATACTTTGGGTTCTCTACTACACTAAACTAAAGCTAAAATTAACCCTACAAGCTCCATAATTAACCCCTTCACTGCTGGGCATAATACATGTGTGGTGTGCAGCGGCATTTAGCAGACTTCCAATTACCAAATAGCAACGCCAAAGCCTTATAAGTCTGCTACTTCTAAACAAAGGGGATCCCAGAGAAGCATTTACAAACAGTTTGTAAATAATTTCAGTGAGAACCCTAAAGTTTGTGAAAAAGTTTGTGAAAAAGTGAACGATTTTTTTTTTATTTGAGCGCATTTAGCGGTGAAATGGTGGCATTAAATATACCAAAATGGGCCTAGATCAATACTTTCTCAACTAAAAAAAAATATATACATGTCAAGGGATTTTCAAGGATTCCTGACAGATATCAGTGTTACAACGTAACTATCGCTAATTTTGAAAAAAAAGTGGTTTGAAAATAGCAAAGTGCTACTTGTATTTATTGCCCTATAACTTGCAAAAAAGCAAAGAACATGTAAACATTGGGTATTTCTAAACTCAGGACAAAATGTAGAAACTATTTATTTTGGTTGTTTTTTAATGGTTGTAGATGTGTAAAAGATTTTGGGGGTCAAAGTTAAAAAAGTGTGTTTTTTTCAATTTTTTCATCATATTTTATATTTTTTTTTATAGTAAATTATAAGACATTATGAAAATAATGGTATCTTTAGAAAGTCCATTTAATGGCGAGAAAAACGGTATATAATATGTGTGGGTACAGTAAATGAGTAAGAAAAAATTACAGCGAAACACAAACACCGCAGAAATGTAAAAATAGCCTTGGTCCCAAACGGTCAGAAAATAGAAAAGTGCTGTGGTCCTTAAGGGGTTAACACAAAGGCTTAATACCCTACAGGACTCTCTAACTAAAGCCATTAAAGGTTCAGTTGCTGAACTAAGGAGGGATATTGGAGCGATTAGTGAACATATGGAAACCTTAGAAAGCAGGAAGACCAAGCTGTCGAACAGGTTAACTTTACAAACCATTCTCACATTTTAGTTGATCTTACTGACTCTTTAGAAGCAAAAATGCAGAGTACTAATAGGGGGCACCCTAAACAAACAAAATAGGAATAATAAAATATAAAATTATATTGTATGCAAGTCAATGCAAAAAGAAAAAAAAAAAAGTGTCCAGGCCCAGGCAGCTCTCTGTGGGGGGAGTAAGTTCCAACTCCCAAAATCAGCAATCTGTAGATGGAACACAAAAACAGGGGGCCACATGACCTAATATCGCCAGAAGATATGAAGAATGTAAAGCTATCAGTGTATGCACTCACATTTGATGTTGCACCAAAGGGTATAGGTTTAAATGAGCAGACTGGATGCTCACGGTCATCCTGCAGACCAAACTCCCGCAATCAGCCAGCACAGTCGACAGATATCTTCTGGTAGGCTCTCTGCAAAGAGGAGGGAGGATGTGGCAAATAATGATAATATATATATATATATATATATATATATATATATATATAGCAAGTAGTAAGATAAAACGTACATTTATTAAAATAATAATAAAAACAAGCAACGTTTCTCAGCTAAACAGGCTGTTTTATTGTATTTGCATTCACAAAGTTTCGTGTCTATAATGTTTATTTCCTCTAGATGGCACATGTTTGCTTAATTGTCCATTTATTACTCCCACTAGTCCTAAAGCCAGTTCACACGGGCCATTTTTTGCAGTACAGCGGTCCCACCCCTTGCGCTCTCTCCCTTCCCCTCTCTTTTGCTCTCTCTCCCCCCTCTCTTTTTCTCTCTCTCCCCCTCTCTTTTGAGCTCTCTCTCCCCCCCTCTCTTTTGAGCTCTCTCTCCCCCCTCTCTTTTGCGCTCTCTCTCTCCCCCTCTCTTTTGCGCTCTCTCTCTCCCCATCTCTTTTGCGCTCTCTCTCTCCCCCTCTCTTTTGTGCTCTCTCTCCCCCCTCTCTTTTGCTCTCTCTCTCCCCCCCATCTCTTTTGCGCTCTCTCTCTCCCCCTCTCTTTTGCGCTCTCTCCCCCCCCTCTCTTTTGCTCTCTCCCTCTCCCCCCTCTCTTTTGCTCTCTCTCTTCCCCCCCTCTTTTGCGCTCTCTCTCACTCCCACTTTTTTGCTCTCTCTCTCCCCCCTCTATTTTGCGCTCTCTCTCCCCCTCTCTTTTGCGCTCTCTCTCTCCCCCCCCTCTTCGCGCTCTCTCCCCCCTTTCTTTTGATCTCGCTCTCTCCCCCCTCCCTTTTGCGCTCTCTCTCCCCCTCTCTTTTGAGCTCTCTCTCCCTCTCTCTTTTGAGCTCTCTCTCTCCCCCATCTCTTTTGCGCTCTCTCTCCCCCCTCTCTCTCTCCCCCATCTCTTTTGCACTCTCTCCCCCTCACTTTAGAGCTCTCTCTCCCCATCTCTTTTGCGCTCTCTCCCCCTCTCTTTTGAGCTCTCTCCCACCCTCTCTCTCTCCCCCACTCTCTCTCTCCCTCCCCTCCCCCCCCACCCCCCTCCTCTCTCCCACCCCCTCCTCTCTCTCTCCCCCCTCCTCTCTCTCTCTCTCCCCCCCCATCTCTCTCTCCCCCCTCCTCTCTCTCTCCCCCCTCCTCTCTCTACCCCCTCCTCTCTCCCCCTCCTCTCTCTCCCTGCCCTCCTCTCTCCCCCCCCTCCTCTCTCTCCCCCCTCCTCTCTCTCTCCCCCCTCTCCTCTCTCTTTCCCCTCCTCTCCCCTCTCTCTCTCCCCTCCTCTCCCCTCTCTCTCTCTCCCCTCTCTTTTGTGCTCTCTCTCCCCCTCTTTTGCTCTCTCTCTCTCCCCCTCTTTTGCTCTCTCTCTCCCCCCTCTCTTTTGTGCTCTCTCTCCCCCTCTCTTTTGCGCTCTCTCCCCCCCTCTCTTTTGCTCTCTCTCTCCCCCCTCTTTTGTGCTCTCTCTCTCCCCTCTTTTGCTCTCTTTCCCCCCCTCTTTTGCGCTCTCTCTCCCCCTCGCTTTGTGCTCTCTCCCTCCCTCTCTTTTGCTCTCTCTCTCCCCCATCTCTTTTGCGCTCTCACCCCCCTCTCCTCTATCTCTCCCCCCTCTCCTCTATCTCTCCCCTCTCTCCTCTATCTCTCCCCTCCTCTTTCTCTCTCCCCTCTCCCCTCTTTCCTTTTAATCTTCACAGCAGCTCCAGCTTCCTCCACCCGTCGCAAAGCCTCTTCCTGGGTCTAAAATGAGGAATCCGGCTTCCTCCAATCACGACGTTGAATCAGACACTGATTCCCCCGGGGGGGGGGGGGAGCTGTGATTGGAGCATGACCTATCCATCATTTCTGATGTCAGAAATGGCTTGCAACGACCGGATGAAGCTGGAGCTGCTGTGAAGATTAAAAGGTAAGTTTTTTTTTTCACAACAGGAGTGAAATGTAAATTTTGATTAATTAAAGTGCCCCTGTTTTTAATCGAATTTTTAAAAACCGGGCACTTTAGCATCAAAGTTGACATTCACTTTAAGTTAGTGTATTGGAATCAGCACAAGATCTTGCTCAGGCTGCTGAAGTGTAATTGTGCTGGTATTTCATGTTCATTCTAAAGACAGCAGTGGACATTTTTCTTTCATTTTATTACTTATTTAGAAACTACAAGGACTAAACAATAAGTAAATGTACATATGGGACTGTTAGAATAGACTAAGGCCTAGATTTGGAGTTTTGTCGGTAACGACCCGCGTAGCTAACGCTGGCTTTTTTCTGGCCGCACCATAAAAATAACTCTGGAATTGAGAGTCCACAAAAAGGCTGCGTTATGCTCCAAAAAAGGAGCGTAGAGCATTTTTAACGCAGCTTCAACTCTCGATACCAGAGTTGCTTACGGACGCGGCCAGCCTCAAAAACGTGCTCGTGCACGATTCCCCCATAGGAAACAATGGGGCTGTTTGAGCTGAAAAAAAAACTAACACCTGCAAAAAAGCCGCGTTCAGCTCCTAACGCAGCCCCATTGTTTGCTATGGGGAAACACTTCCTACGTCTGCACCTAACACCCTAACATGTACCCCGAGTCTAAACACCCCTAACCTTACACTTATTAACCCCTAATCTGCCGCCCCCGCTATCGCTGACCCCTGCATATTATTTTTAACCCCTAATCTGCCGCTCCGTAAACCGCCGCTACTTACATTATCCTTATGTACCCCTAATCTGCTGCCCCTAACACCGCCAACCCCTATATTATATTTATTAACCCCTAATCTGCCCCCCACAACGTCGCCTCCACCTAACTACACTTATTAACCCCTAATCTGCCGAGCGGACCTGAGCGCTACTATAATAAAGTTATTAACCCCTAATCCGCCTCACTAACCCTATAATAAATAGTATTAACCCCTAATCTGCCCTCCCTAACATCGCCGACACCTAACTTCAAACATTAACCCCTAATCTGCCGACCGGAGCTCACCGCTACTATAATAAATGTATTAACCCCTAAAGCTAAGTCTAACCCTAACACTAACACCCCCCTAAATTAAATATAATTTAAATCTAACGAAATAAATTAACTCTTATTAAATAACTTATTCCTATTTAAAGCTAAATACTTACCTGTAAAATAAACCCTAATATAGCTACAATATAAATTATAATTACATTGTAGCTATTTTAGGATTAATATTTATTTTACAGGCAACTTTGTAATTATTTTAACCAGGTACAATAGCTATTAAATAGTTAAGAACTATTTAATAGTTACCTAGTTAAAATAATAACAAAATTACCTGTAAAATAAATCCTAACCTAAGTTACAATTAAACCTAACACTATACTATCATTAAATTAATTAAATAAAATACCTACAATTACCTACAATTAAACCTAACACTACACTATCAATAAATAAATTAAATACAATTCCTACAAATAACTACAATGAAATAAACTAACTAAAGTACAAAAAATAAAAAAGAACTAAGTTACAAAAAATAAAAAAATATTTACAAACATAAGAAAAATATTACAACAATTTTAAACTAATTACACCTACTCTAAGCCCCCTAATAAAATAACAAAGACCCCCAAAATAACAAAATGCCCTACCCTATTCTAAATTACTACATTTCAAAGCTCTTTTACCTTACCAGCCCTGAACAGGGCCCTTTGCGGGGCATGCCCCAAGAAATTCAGCTCTTTTGCCTGTAAAAAAAAACATACAATACCCCCCCCCAATATTACAACCCACCACCCACATACCCCTAATCTAACCCAAACCCCCCTTAAATAAACCTAACACTAAGCCCCTGAAGATCTTCCTACCTTGTCTTCACCCTACCAGGTTCACCGATCCGTCCTGAAGAGCTCCTCCGATGTCCTGATCCAATCCCAAGCGGGGGGCTGAAGAGGTCCATGATCCGGCTGAAGTCTTCATCCAAGCGGGAGCTGAAGTGGTCCATGATCCGGATGAAGTCTTCTATCAACGGCATCTTCAATCTTCTTTCTTCCGGATCCATCTTGCAGACCTCCGACGCGGAACATCCTCTTCTTCCGACGCCTACTAGCCGAATGACGGTTGCTTTAAGGGACTTTCGGGTATTTCGGGGCTGGACTGACCTTACTTGGCAGGATCAGACTGATATACTTCAGGAAAGTTTTCTTCTGTGAAAAGCACACTGGTCTAAAAGAGGCTGCTTCCGGGTGGTAAATCGCCATAGAACAAGCCACTGAGCTGTTGTTCGTTCCTGGTAGAGCGCTTCTCTCTTTGTATGCAAATTATTATGACCCTGGGGAAGTCTCCCTATGGGTGATGGGGGAAACCAGACGTGGACTCCTTGCCCAGTGTGCTTAGAGGAATGTGGCTGCACCTCACTGACGAGGCCCATAGGAGGCCGAAACCATCGTCTGGGGTTGTCATGTTCCTTGTTCAGAGGAGAATTGCCTGGTATTTCGGGGCTGGACTGACCTTACTTGGCAGGATCAGACTGATATACTTCAGGAAAGTTTTCTTCTGTGAAAAGCACACTGGTCTAAAAGAGGCTGCTTCCGGGTGGTAAATCGCCATAGAACAAGCCACTGAGCTGTTGTTCGTTCCTGGTAGAGCGCTTCTCTCTTTGTATGCAAATTATTATGACCCTGGGGAAGTCTCCCTATGGGTGATGGGGGAAACCAGACGTGGACTCCTTGCCCAGTGTGCTTAGAGGAATGTGGCTGCACCTCACTGACGAGGCCCATAGGAGGCCGAAACCATCGTCTGGGGTTGTCATGTTCCTTGTTCAGAGGAGAATTGCCTGGTATTTCGGGGCTGGACTGACCTTACTTGGCAGGATCAGACTGATATACTTCAGGAAAGTTTTCTTCTGTGAAAAGCACACTGGTCTAAAAGAGGCTGCTTCCGGGTGGTAAATCGCCATAGAACAAGCCACTGAGCTGTTGTTCGTTCCTGGTAGAGCGCTTCTCTCTTTGTATGCAAGTCATCCAAGATGGCGTCCCTCGAATTCCGATTGGCTGATAGGATTCTATCAGCCAATCGGAATTAAGGTAGGAATATTCTGATTGGCTGATGGAATCAGCCAATCAGAATCAAGTTCAATCCGATTGGCTGATTTGTTCAATCAGATTGAGCTTGCATTCTATTGGCTGTTCCGATCAGCCAATAGAATGCAAGCTCAATCTGATTGTCTGATTGGATCAGCCAATCGGATTGATCTTGATTCTGATTGGCTGATTCCATCAGCCAATCAGAATATTCCTACCTTAATTCCGATTGGCTGATAGAATCCTATCAGCCAATCGGAATTTGAGGGACGCCATCTTGGATGACGTCCCTTAAAGGAACCGTCATTCGGCTAGTAGGCGTCGGGAGAAGAGGATGTTCCGCGTCGGAGGTCTGCAAGATGGATCCGGAAGAAAGAAGATTGAAGATGCCGTTGATAGAAGACTTCATCCGGATCATGGACATCTTCAGCCCCCCGCTTGGGCTTGGATCAGGACATCGGAGGAGCTCTTCAGGACGGATCGGTGAACCTGGTAGGGTGAAGACAAGGTAGGAAGATCTTCAGGGGCTTAGTGTTAGGTTTATTTAAGGGGGGTTTGGGTTAGATTAGGGGTATGTGGGTGGTGGGTTGTAATGTTGGGGGGGGGGGTATTGTATGTTTTTTTTTACAGGCAAAAGAGCTGAATTTCTTGGGGCATGCCCCGCAAAGGGCCCTGTTTAGGGCTGGTAAGGTAAAAGAGCTTTGAAATGTAGTAATTTAGAATAGGGTAGGGCATTTTGTTATTTTGGGGGTCTTTGTTATTTTATTAGGGGGCTTAGAGTAGGTGTAATTAGTTTAAAATTGTTGTAATATTTTTCTGATGTTTGTAAATATTTTTTTATTTTTTGTAACTTAGTTCTTTTTAATTTTTTGTACTTTAGTTAGTTTATTTCATTGTAGTTATTTGTAGGAATTGTATTTAATTTATTTATTGATAGTGTAGTGTTAGGTTTAATTGTAGGTAATTGTAGGTATTTTATTTAATTAATTTAATGATAGTATAGTGTTAGGTTTAATTGTAACTTAGGTTAGGATTTATTTTACAGGTAATTTTGTTATTATTTTAACTAGGTAACTATTAAATAGTTCTTAACTATTTAATAGCTATTGTACCTGGTTAAAATAATTACAAAGCTGCCTGTAAAATAAATATTAATCCTAAAATAGCTACAATGTAATTATAATTTATATTGTAGCTATATTAGGGTTTATTTTACAGGTAAGTATTTAGCTTTAAATAGGAATAAGTTATTTAATAAGAGTTAATTTATTTCGTTAGATTTAATTTATATTTAACTTAGGGGGGTGTTAGTGTTAGGGTTAGACTTAGCTTTAGGGGTTAATACATTTATTATAGTAGCGGTGAGCTCCGGTCGGCAGATTAGGGGTTAATGTTTTAAGTTAGGTGTCGGCGATGTTAGGGAGGGCAGATTAGGGGTTAATACTATTTATTATAGGGTTAGTGATGCGGATTAGGGGTTAATAACTTTATAATAGTAGCGGTGCGGTCCGCTCGGCAGATTAGGGGTTAATAAGTGTAGTTAGGTGGAGGCGACGTTGTGGGGGGCAGATTAGGGGTTAATAAATATAATATAGGGGTCGGCGGTGTTAGGGGCAGCAGATTAGGGGTACATAGCTATAATGTAGGTGGCGGTGCTTTGTGGTCGGCAGATTAGGGGTTAATTATAGTAGGTAGCTGGCAGCGACGTTGTGGGGGGCAGGTTAGGGGTTAATAAATATAATACAGGGGTCGGCGGTGTTAGGGGCAGCAGATTAGGGGTACATAAGTATAACGTAGGTGGCGGTCGGAGGATTAGGGGTTAAAAAAATTTAATAGAGTGGCGGCGATGTGGGGGGGCCTCAGTTTAGGGGTACATAGGTAGTTTATGGGTGTTAGTGTACTTTAGAGTACAGTAGTTAAGAGCTTTATGAACTGGCGTTAGCCCAGAAAGCTCTTAACTACTGACTTTTTTCCTGCGGCTGGAGTTTTGTCGTTAGATGTCTAACGCTCACTTCAGCCATGACTCTAAATACCGGAGTTAGAAAGATCCCATTGAAAAGATAGGATACGCAATTGACGTAAGGGGATCTGCGGTATGGAAAAGTCGCGGCTGAAAAGTGAGCGTTAGACCCTATTTTGAGTGACTCCAAATACCGAAGTTAGCCTAAAACCAGCGTTAGGAGCCTCTAACGCTGGTTTTCACGGCTAACGCCAAACTCCAAATCTAGGCCTAAGAATTTAAACTTTTCTGAGTGTCTCATTCAAGTATTTTTGTCTTTTCTCTCTTTTCTCTTCTTCCTTTGCATAATTCATTCAATTGTGCTGATAGATATATATATATATATATATATATATATATATTGTTATGTTATATTGCTACAATTACTTACACTAGAACTGCACTAACTTTGAATATTACAGTACATAGTACAGAACAGATTAACATGTCAGACACAAGTGAAAATATAGTGCTGTCAAATAGAGAAGTCAGCCCTGCAGACCCTACAGTAAAAGACGTCAATACAGAGTCAAGCCATCCCACCACAGCAAGCTGAAATGGCTGCACAAAGACAACAGCCTCAGGTGAGCTTAGATAAGTTAAGTTGCGAGCGCCATAAATCCCACTCAATCAGAGGTCGACCATATTTATTGTGACATAAGAGGCATCACAAGCCCTGAACCTGAAATTCGGAGAAAAAATGATACTTGCTTCACATTCACTAAGGCTGCAAATTAAAAGGTTCAACGCTTTCTCGGCGAAAATCCTGAAAACATACTCTGGCCTGATTCCGAATCAGTGTTTGAAACTGCTGTGTCCAGCATCATCTCTGCAGCCTCTAGTAAGTTAAGGTGTGTTTCCAAGATGTCCAGTCAGTGTTCCTATGAGTCACTGCAGAAAAAACAAGAAGCAGCAGCTGAAGTAGCAGCCGCACAAGAGGTGATAAAAATAATGAAAGCACAACATCATTATGAAGAATAAATAAGAATACTTGAGGTGGAGGATGCATGGTTAATAGCAGAGAGAGACACCCAAGAAAGGGAAGTAGAAGCAGAGAATGCAAGAAAAAGAGCACAATTTATATCAGAAAGCACCAGCAGAAAAATTAAAATGGAAGAGAAGAAGAAAAAAGTGGAACGATTGGAGGAACTAAAAAAGCACAATTCAGCACAAGCAAGGTTAAAAGTATATGCTGGAAGCATCAAACATGAGGATAAGGGGCAACATCCTGCTCCTCTTCTTCAACTAACACAAGAAGGTTATGTTTCTCAACCATGAGCTCCTATCTCTCTTTCTCAGCCAGTCCTACTCACTCAAGTCTCAGCTCCTTTAAACCAACCATTTTATTCCTCTCAAAGGGTTCCATTCACCCAAGGTCCTGTCCCTCAATCAGCTATATTAACTACCTCCCATGAAGCTTCTAATGACCTTGTGAAAGCACTCACTGAAGCAATTACAGCCAATAGGATTCCAAATCCAGAACCTGTTGTTTTCTTTGGAGACCCTCTGAAGTATAATGACTGGAAGCTGTCTTTCCAGACATTAATTGAGCGCAAGAACTTGCCAACTCAAGGAAAGCTTTACTTTTTGCACCAATATGTGAGAAGGCCCAACAAAGTGAGCCTTTGAAGGACACTTCCTGGTTGGAACAGAAACCGCTTATCGAGCTGCCTGGGACATATTTGATGAGAGATTTGGAAATCCTTACGTAATTGGAAAATCCTATTATGACAAAATACAAACATGATTTCCAAGCATACAAGCAAGATTTCCATCAAAGACAGTAAAGATCTCCGTGAATTTGTAGATTTCCTATGCAGTGTTGAGTCCGCCATGCCTTATGTTCAAGGTTTACAAGCTCTAAATGACTGTGTTGAAAATCAAAGAATAGCAGCCAAACTACCAGAGTAGTTGAGTTCACGTTGGAACAGAGCTGTCACGAGGTTCCAAGATGAATGCAAGGTATTCCCTGTTGAATTGTCGAATTCCTTAACAAAGAAGCTAGAATTGCATGCAACTCCATCACCTCACTGCAAGCAATAAAGCCAACAGAACAAGAAAGATCTAAGCGAACCGATCAAGATTATGTTAAGTCTCAACGCAATCGCTACTCAAGTGCCAAAACTTTTAACACCAGTTCTAGTGAAAGGACTAGCATCATGTGTGCCATAAGACATGGCCACACTCTTCATAAGTGTCGCAAGATTATGGAAAGAACAGTTGAAGAAGGAGTAAAGTTTGTACAGTCAAAAATGTGTGCTTTGGTTGCCTTAAAATTGGTCATAACTCCAAAAGTTGCACCTCCAGGAGTGTGTGTGATAAATGTGAAAAGCGTCACCCAACATGCCTACATCAAGATCGGGAGAATAAGGATCAAGAACAAAGAATCAGAACCAGAGCAGACAAAGACCAATAATGAACCTGGAGAAAGAACAGCTGAATCACAGAAGATACAAGAGTCTAAGCAAGTGACTTCCAACAGAGTTATCCAAGAAAGAAGTAACACTCATACCTCATCAATTATTCCAGTATATGTCTCAACAATAACTGAACCAAGTAAAGGGATTCTAGTGTATGCTTTGCTTGACATCCAGAGTGACACAACTTTCATCCTTAAGGATACAGCTGAAATGCTTGATATCAAGAAAGAGCCAGTTAAACTCAAGATTTCTACCATAACTTCTAAAGCAAAGGTTGTGTCCAGCCACACATTGATTGGTCTACAAGTAAGAGGCATCAAGTCTGAAATAAAAATCAAGCTTCCAATAACCGATACCAGAGACTACATACCTGTCAATAGATCCCAAATACCAACATGTGACACCGCTAGGAACAGGTCTCATCTAGAACATCTAGTAGATGAAATGTCTCTGAACTTGACTGTGAAGTAGGGTTGTTGTTAGGCTATAACCGTCCTCAAGCCTTACGGCCCAGAGAGGTTCTCAGCAGTAACAAAGACCAACCATTTGCAAAGAGATCTGTGTTAGGTTGGAGCATCATCGGATACCAAAACTCTGACAATGGCTACGAAGATGAAATTAGTGTGAGTCATAGGATTATCATGAAGGAACTTCTACCAATTTTCAAACCATCTCTCAAATTCAAGTCTGAAGTACACTTTGTGTGTAGGAACAAAGTGAAGGAATTCTCTAAAGAAGAAGACATTAAGGTGGGAGAGATTGATGTTGGAGACCTGGAACTCAAAGTGGCACAAGTACATATGGAAGTCAAGGGAGGAAAGGCCTCTGTTAAATCGCTTAAAAAAGTTTTAGGATGGGAAAAGGTTAGTGAAAGCCATAGCAAGACTTAAACGGTTTGTAATGTGTGTCAGAGGTCACAAAGAAAGATTTAATAACTCAACAAAGCTTGAAGAAAGAAAGGATGCTGAACAATTCATAATTTGCATATTTTAAGAGAAATCAACGGCTAGATTTAGAGTTCTGCGGCCAAAGGGGTGCGTTAGCTACGCGTTCTTTTTTTCTCCCGTTCCTTTTAAATACCGCTGGTATTTAGAGTTCACAGAAGGGCTGTGTTAGGCTCCAAAAAGGGAGCGTAGAGCATATTTACCGCCACTGCAACTCTAAATTCCAGCGGTGCTTACGGACACGGCCATCTTAAAAAAATGTGCTCGTGCACGATTCCCCCATAGGAAACAATGGGGCTGTTTGAGCTGAAAAAACCCCCTAACACCTGCAAAAAAGCAGCGTTCAGCTCCTAACGAAGCTACATTGTTTCCTATGGGGAAACACTTCCTAAGTCTGCACCTAACACCCTAACATGAACGCCGAGTCTAAACACCCCTAACCTTACACTAATTAACCCCTAATCTGCTGCCCCCCACTATCGCTGACCCCTGCATATTATTATTAACCCCTAATCTGCCGCTCCGTACACCGCCGCAACCTACGTTATCCCTATGTACCCCTAATCTGCTGCCCCTAACACCGCCGACCCCTATATTATATTTATTAACCCCTAATATGCTGCCCCCAACTTCGCCACTACCTACCTACACTTATTAACCCCTAATCTGCCGACTGGACCGCACCACTACTATAATAAATGTATTAACCCCTAATCCGCCTCACTCCCGCCTCAATAACCCTATAATAAATAGTATTAACCCCTAATCTGCTCTCCCTAACATCGCCGACACCTAACTTCAAGTATTAACCCCTAATCTGCCGACCGGACCTCGCCGCTACTCTAATAAATTTTTTAACCCCTAAAGCTAATTCTAACCCTAACCCTAACACCCCCCTAAGTTAAATATAATTTTATTCTAACGAAATAAATGAACTCTTATTAAATAAATTATTCCTATTTAAATCTAAATACTTACCTGTAATATAAACCCTAATATAGCTACAATATAAATAATAATTATATTGTAGCTATTTTAGGATTAATATTTATTTTACAGGCAACTTTGTATTTATTTTAACCAGGTACAATAGCTATTAAATAGTTAATAACTATTTAATAGTTACCTAGTTAAAATAATTACAAAATTACCTGTAAAATAAATCCTACAATTAAACCTAAGACTACACTATCAATAAATAAATTAAATAAACTACCTACAATTATCTACAATTAAACCTAACACTACACTATCAATAAATTAATTAAATACAATACCTACAAATAAATACAATTAAATAAACTAACTAAAGTACAAAAAATAAAAAAGAACTAAGTTACAAAAAATAAAAAAATATTTACAAACATTAGAAAAATATTACAACAATTTTAAACTAATTACACCTACTCTAAGCCCCCTAATAAAATAACAAAGACCCCCAAAATAAAAAAATGCCCTACCCTATTCTAAAATTAAAATAGAAAAGCTCTTTTACCTTACAGCCCTGAAATGGGCCCTTTGCGGGGCATGCCCCAAAGAATTCAGCTCTTTTGCCTGTAAAAAAAAAACATACAATACCCCCCCCAACATTACAACCCACCACCCACATACCCCTAATCTAACCCAAAACCCCCTTAAATAAACCTAACACTAAGCCCCTGAAGATCTCCCTACCTTGTCTTCACCACACCGGGTCCCGATCTGTCCAGAAGAGCCTCCGAAATCTTCATCCAAGCCCAAGCGGGGGCTGAAGAGTGACGTCCATCCTCCGGCTGAAGTCTGGATCCAAGCGGCGGCTGAAGAAATCCATCATCGGGCTGAAGTCTTGATCCAAGCGGGCGCTGAAGAAGTCCATCATCGGGATGAAGTCTTCTATGAAGCGGCATCTTCAATCTTCTTTCTTCCGGAGCCATCATCTTCCAGCCGACGCGGATCCATCCTCTTCTACCGACGCCTACTCGCCGAATGACGGTTCCTTTAAATGACATCATCCAAGATGGCGTCCGTCGGATTCCGATTGGCTGATAGGATTCTATCAGCCAATCGGAATTAAGGTAGGAAAATTCTGATTGGCTGATGGAATCAGCCAATCAGATTCAAGTTCAATCCGATTGGCTGATCCGATCAGCCAATCAGATTGAGCTCGCATTCTATTGGCTGATCGGGTTAGGGTTAGAATTAGCTTTAGGGGTTAAAAAATTTATTAGAGTAGCGGTGAGCTCCGGTCGGCAGATTAGGGGTTAATACTTGAAGTTAGGTGTTGGCGATGTTAGGGAGAGCAGATTAGGGGTTAATACTATTTATTATAGGGATATTGAGGCGGGAGTGAGGCGGATTAGGGGTTAATACATTTATTATAGTAGCGGTGCGGTCCGGTCGGCAGATTAGGGGTTAATATGTGTAGGTAGGTAGCGGCGACATTGGGGGCGGCATATTAGGGGTTAATAAATATAATATAGGGGTCGGCGGTGTTAGGGGCAGCAGATTAGTGGTTCATAGGGATAACGTAGGTGGCAGCGGTGTGCGGTCGGCAGATTAGGGGTTAAAAAATTTTAATAGAGTGGCGGCGATGTGGGGGGACCTCGATTTAGGGGTACATAGGTAGTTTATGGGTGTTAGTGTACTTTAGAGCACAGTAGTTAAGAGCTTTATAAACCGGCGTTAGCCCAGAAAGCTCTTAACTACTGACTTTTTTCTGCGGCTGGAGTTTTGTCGTTATTTCTAACGCTCACTTCAGCCAAGACTCTAAATACCGGCGTTAGGAAGATCCCATTGAAAAGATAGGATACGCAAATGGCGTAGGGGGATCTGCGGTATGGAAAAGTCGTGGCTGCAAAGTGAGACTTAGACCCTCTAACGCTGGTTTTGACGGCTACCGCCCAACTCTAAATCTAGGCCCAAGTTTCTAAAACAAGGGAAAGAAGTTAATTTAAACCAGTCGAATAAGTTGTTTAAACTAAGTCCGTTTGTGGATGACCATGCTATACTAAGGATAGGAGGAAGATTGACACAGGCAGCTCTCAATCCCCATGTCAAACACCCATCCATCCTCCCAAAGGGGCATCATGTAGCTCATCAACTCATAAGGCACTTCCATGAAAGGGTGCATCATCAAGGTCGTGGCATGACCATCAAAGATCCAGCGGGACCAGAACCCTTAACACTGAATCATATACTAACTATGAAATCCACTATTGTTGCACCACCAGTTGGAGAGATGGAAGAAGGTTCCATTCTTGGCAAATGAGTTTTGGACCAGATGGAGGAAGGGCGCACGCACGCACAAGTAAGCCAGTATATTTAGAAAGACCCATACACAAAACAGTGTTATAACTTGAAGCTGATTAAAGGAAATAAAAGTAATATACCTGTATTTGTTTATAATGTTCATCCTCTAAATGTTTTATAGGTTCATTTTAAATTATTTGTGAGAATAAGAATCACACTGTCAGGGTTTTTTCCCTGTTTTGCTTGCCATGTGCTGCTGGCAGCCATTTTACTCACCTCTCTTGCTGACTCTGGTGCATACTGTGTGATGCTGCTCATTTCCTGCACTTCCTTTAATGGCCAGACTGGTGTACATCATCCGTGTGAGACAGGATGCAGTCTCTGAATTGTGATGTCATCACTTATTATTTAAATGGCCTCTGTTCAGTATGCCTAGCCCTTGTGTTGTCTCAGACCTGTTTGTGAGAGCTCCTGTGTATTACCTGGCTGTCTGACGTCCCTCCTGGTTCCTGATCCCTGGCTTGTTCCTGACTCTGTTGTTCTCCTTGTTTCTGATTCCGGCTCGTCTCACTACTCGCTTTGGCTCCTGACTCGGCTCGTCTGATTATTCGCTTTGGCTCCTGACTCGGCTCGTCTGACTACCAGCTCTGGTTTTGATTCCTGGCTTGTTATTTGACTTGTGGACTTCTTATTATTTTTTGCTATTAATAAAGGTGTGATTATTTTTGCACTTCTCGTCTCAGTCTGATTCCTGGCATCCTGACATTACGCAAGGGCCATGAATCCTGATGGTGCTAATAATCCACCTTTACCTGCCCTAATTTCCAGGATGGATGAACAGGATCATGGCTTGGATCAATTTGCACTAGCCCGGCAAACCCTGCTGACTCGCACTGCACATTTGGACCAAAGTGTCCCGCAAGTTATGGCTGCTCCTGTTTCCGCTGCTGCACCTTGTCCTACCAGGAGCATGTCCGGTTCTGCACCTCTACCTCAGTGATATGGAGGCGATCCTATTCAGTGCAGAGGGTTTTTGAACCAGGTGGGCATTTACTTTGAGATGTTACCTCAGGTGTTTCCCACTGACTGTAACATTATACCCCTTTAAGGGGCGGTTACCTCAAGTGCACAAAAATTACACTGGATACATCACACCAATGCTTGGTATTGATGTATCCAGCCTGGATTAACTTCCTGTGAGCTAATCCCTTTTGCACCTGTGAAGCTAGTTTCTCCCCTGTGGATTTTGGGAAATTTGCCTACCTCTCTCTCTCCCTGGATCCGGAGCCCTGCTACTCTCACCTGCTCTGTAGTGGACATTCAGTTCCAGCCGACTACCGGGTGACGTCACTCCCACGAGCCGCATCCACTGTGTCTCTCACACACGCTGCTCTCAGCCGCTGACTGCGAGCTTTTTCTTCAATATTCCTCTGTTTGTTACTTCAAACTCGGTAAGCTGCGTCCTTATTTTTTCCAGTTCATATTTTTTAAGCTTTAGCTGCTTATTTTGTTTATTCATTGCAATGAAGGTATTTATTATTTTTATAGTCATGTCTGACTAAATTTGAACTACCATATGTTGCTAGGGGTAAATAGTTCTACATATTTTCATGACAACTGACTAGTATATTAAAATCATAATAAAATATATGTAAAACCCTAAGCCATGAGTTATTACATATATTTAAAAATGAAACACTCACTCAAGTTTTTATTTGGTAACCATACTTTTTATATATTGGAAAATCTATTCATGAATTATGCTCACAATAGACTTGTTGAAAACAGTGTTACTAATATACTGTCACACACCTGAATACCAAGCCAAACTTATCCAGCTGACTTAACTACGATGATGAATCCAGGTGACATAAACACTCACTTCCAGGAATTATCCAACAAAGTTGACCTTTTAAGTCAGGGACTTAAAACCTGACACTTAGGAATATTATTAAAGAAGGTTTAAGTGCAGCTAAACCCCCTGACACTAACACTCCTGACCCCCCAATTCCACCTCCTGAAAAATTCTCTGGGGATAGGAAATCATTTAGGCAGTTTCATAACGCCTGTAAATTATTTCTCACACTTAAGACAAAAACATTTCCTAATGACCGTATAAAAGTACTAACTGTCATTTCTTTCCTAAGAGGTGAGCCCAGACAATGGGCAGATTTATTCTTAGAAAATAACGACCCTATTCTAAATTCAATTGATGATTTCTTCAAGGCCATGTCAGATTTATATGAGGACCCCAACAGGCAACTCACAGCAGATTTTAAGTTGCGTAACTTAAAGCAACATAAGAGGCCTGTTGAGGAGTATATCTCTGAATTTAAGATTTGGCAAAGGGATTCCCAATGGAATCAGGTTTCCCTAAAAAATCTATTTAGAATAGGGTTGTCTGAAAATATTAAGGATGCGCTTGCTAGACTAGATCTCCCAGAAACACTTGACTCACTTATGTCTTTAACCATAAAAATAGACAGAAGAATTAGGGAAAGGAAACAGAAAAGATATTCCCCAGACTCCTATACCAAGGTTAGCACCCCTAAAGCTTATACACCCTCTCATAAGAGTCAGGATGAAGCCATGGAGATAGGGTTCATAAGAGGACCCCTGTCCCCTGAGGAAAAGTCACGCAGAAAAGAACTGGGACTCTGCCTCTATTGTGCCGCAAAGGAGCATTCTGTTTCTGACTGTCCTTCTTTAAAGATACAAAGATCAGGTAAGACAAATTTTACCTCAGATCATTTACTATCTTTAACAGCACAAAATCCTGCATATTTCATTATTACTATCTCTTTACAGTGGGGACAAAACCGACACAGTCTTAAGGCCGTTTTGGATTCGGGAGCCTACGCTAGTTATATAGATATAAAAGTTGTACAAGAAAACAGTTAGAATCAGGACCCATCACACATCAAACAATTCCTTTATTAGTCACTACTCATGACATATACCAAGAGTTAATTTCTTTTGACGTTATTCCTTCACCCATTTTTCCTGTTGTATTAGGTCTACACTGGTTGAATAAACATCAGCCCCTCGTACATTGGTCAGAAAAAAACACTTGAATTTAATTCACAATATTGTACTACCACATGTTACCCTATACAACCTCTCCTATCTGTCTTGGAAACTAACATCCCTCCTGTTTTTCAGATTTAAAACAAGTTTTTGACAAACAGGAGGCAGAAACCTTGCCACCCCATCGGGAGTATGATTGCCCCATAGATCGAATCCCTGGGTCAAAAGTTCCATATGGACACATCTTCCCACTTTCTAAACCTGAGCTTGATACGTTAAAAGAATATATCAATGAGAATCTCAGGAAGGGGTTCATTAGACCCTCCACCTCCCCTGCAGGGGCAGGAATATTTTTCGTAACCAATAAAGATAAAACCATACGGCCAATCGTTGACTATCACGAATTGAATAAAATAACAAAAAAAGATTGTTATCCTCTTCCACTCATCCCTGAATTAATCGAAAGATTACATGGCTCATCCATTTACACTAAGCTTGATCTAAGAGGAGCTTATCACTTAATAAGAGTGCGTTCTGGGGATGAGTGGTTGACTGCTTTCCGTACTAGGTACGGGTTATATGAATATACCGTAATGCCCCTTGGATTGTGCAATGCACCCGCCACATTCCAGAGGTTCATCAACGATGTGTTCCGTGATCTCCTTGACACTTTTCTAGTTATCTACTTGGATGACATCCTTATATTTTCAGATAATGAAAAAGATCATATAAAACATGTTAGGATAGTCCTCTCAAGACTGTTAGCCCATCACCTGTATGTGAAACCTGAAAAGTGTACCTTTCATTCCCCTGAAATCACTTTCCTTGGGTATCATATATCATCCAAAGGGATATATATGGAGAAAACAAAGATCCAAACCATTCTTGATTGGCCTATACCAAAAACCAGAAAACATATACAAAAGTTTTTGGGATTTTCTAACTTCTATAGAAAATTTACTAAAAACTTTTCAGCAATAGTTAAACCCCTAACTAACTTGACAAAAGCCAATGTTCCTTTTGAATGGAACAATGACGCAAATCATTCCTTCAATGTTCTAAAAAATTCCTTTACTACAGCACCTATTCTAGCATACCCTGAGCCACAAAAACAGTACATACTAGAGGTTGATGCCTCATTCTATGCTATAGGAGCTGTATTGCCAAAAGAATCCCAAAACAAATAGGACACACCCTGTAGCATATTATTCAAGAGTGTTAACAACCTCTGAAATAAATTACCATATCGGTGAAAAAGAGCTCTTGGCTGTTAAAAGCTCTCTTGAAACTTGGAGACACCTTTTAGAAGGTACAATAGAGCCTATAATTATTTTCACTGATCATCGCAACTTAGAGTACCTAAAAACATCTCGCACGTTAACATCTAGACAAGTGAGGTAGAGTTTATTTTTCTCAAGATTTAATTACATCATAACCTATAGATCGGCTTTAAAGAATACCAAGGCTGAAATACTTTCTAGGCTTCCTTCTCTTCCTCCTAAGATTCAGATATGTAAACCCCTAGTTCCATTAGATAACATAGTGGGGACTTTAGCCATATCAACCACTGAATTAAAAGAGAAGCAACTAACTGATACTACTAAAGTGCTATACAACTTAAAGGGACAGTTTACTCAAAAATTTTCTCCCCTTTAATTTGTTCCCAATGATCCACTTTACCTGCTGGAGTTTATTAAATTGTTTACAAGTAGCTCCTTTACCATTATATTGGCATTTGAAATTGTTGATTTAGCATGTGGTATCCCCACCTATTCTGAAAGTTTGTGGCCGCGCGTACCAGCTATAGATAAGCTTTTATAAACACAGCCAGCAGAAGAAATTACACTCCCAGTCGGATATAGCAGAGATAAGGTAATACAATGTTGATTTTCCATTGTTCTCTCAAAGTACTGGTGATTGTTTTAAGGACAGATATAAGATAAAGAAGCAGGTATATGTGCACAATGTGATACAGTAATGAGATCTGATTATACCTACAAGCTCAACCTATTTTATTAGGTTGTGGCTTCAAAACACAAAATCAGAGCTTTAATATACACAAATAAGCCTTAAAAAGCTAATTTTCATCCATTTTTTACTCTGCAGTTGGTAAAAAAAGCAATTCTAAACACATTAAGGGAAAAACTATTTTACAGTATACTGTCCCTTTAACACAAGGAGAGAATGGGTTATACTACCATGACACAAAACTCTATGTACCCCCTTCACTAAGGGAACAAGTTCTCTCCTCTTGTCATGAATCACCCCTTTCAGGTCACCCTGGTATGAACAAAACTTATGACTTAGTTACGAGATCCTACTGGTGGCCCCACATAAACACAGAAATAAGAAATCACATAAAATCATGTTCAGTTTGCACAACCTGTAAAACCGATAGGAATAAACCCACAGGGTTTCTTCTCTCCTTACCAGTTCCAGACAGGCCGTGGAAAGACATTGCTATAGATTATATTGTTGATCTACCTGTATCTGAAAAGAATAACACAATAATCGTTATTGTTGATCTCTTCACTAAAATGGCACACTTTGTGCCGTATTATAAGTTACCAACCGCCCTAGAAACTGTAAATATCCTTATAAAACATGTCATCTGCCTACACGGCTTACCGAACACTATAACATCTGACAGAGGTTCACAATTTACCTCCAAGGTTTGGAAACAATTATGTTTATCCCTTAACATTGAACAACGGCTTTCTACCGCATTCCATCCCCAAACCAATGGACAAACGGAGCGTACAAACCATTGGTTGGAGGAATATATAAGATGTTACACCAACCAACAACAAAACAACTGGACAAAATTACTTCCCCTAGCAGAATTCACACATAATAATACTTACCATTCAACAATAAAAGCTACTCCTTTATTTGCTAATTATGGCTACCATCCGAGCTTTCATCTACACCCCAAAGTCACCACTGACTGCCCAGTCATTGATGATCTTACTAACACTATGCTTGAAACATTCTCTCAACTTTATGACAATATAAAAATTGCTCAACAGAGGCAAAAGAAATACTACGACCTCAGGTATCGTCCTCCTCCTTCATATGTTCTTGGAGATCTTGTTTGGCTCTCTACGAGGAACTTACAGATTTCTGTGCCCAGCAAGAAGTTTCATAAACTTTTTATTGGTCCTTTCCCCATCATTAAATTAGTAAATGAGAATGCTGTTACTCTCCAATTACCCCAACTCTTAAAGTACACCCCACGTTTCACGTCTCACTCCTCAAACCCTACAGTTCACTTCGGAATCTTTTGGACCCTTCTGTTCCTGTACTACCTATAGCTCCCGATGTGGAATATGAGGTTGCTGCCATCCTTGACTCCAGGAAGGTTTCTGGTCGTCTTCAGTACCTGGTACATTGGAAGGGGTACCCTTCTGAGGAGGATTCTTGGGAACCTTTGGTTAATCTCTCCGCTCCCAGGTTGGTCTCTCTTTTTCACAGGAGATTCCCGGATCGTCCCAGACCTTGAACCACGGAGTGGTTGTTCTTAAGGGGGGGGGGGGGTCCTGTAACATTATACCCCTTTAAGGGTCGGTAGGTGCACATAAATTACACTGGATACATCACACCAATGCTTGGTATTGATGTATCCAGCCTGGATTAACTTCCTGTGAGCTAATCCCTTTTGCACCTGTGAAGCTAGTTTCTCCCCTGTGGATTTTGGGGAAATTTGCCTACCTCTCTCTCCCTGGATCCGGAGCCCTGCTACTCTCACCTGCTCTGTAGTGGACATTCACTCCCACGAGCCGCATCCACTGTGTCTCTCACACACGCTGCTCTCAGCCGCTGCTGCAGCGTCTCTGCCTTGTGCTCTCTCTCCCACAAGCCTCATCTGCTGTGTCTCACACACGCTGCTTCCAGCAGCTGCTGCAGCATCTCTGCCTAGTGCTCTCTCTCCCAAGCAAAGGATTGTGCCTCTCTGACTCTGATCTCGAGGCATTGGTGTATTTTTTGATCCTAATTGACATCAGACTCAGAGAGAGGCCCTCTTTCAAGGAGCGCTTGCGGAAGCCTCCTTTTGCGTTGTCTCCTACGTATTCGTTCCCACCCATGCCTCCCTCTCCTCCCATGCCTCCTGGTCCAGAGTAACCAGGTACTGCTGAGCCGATGAAGTTGGCGTTCACGCGTCTCTCCACGGCGAAGAGGGCCTTTAAGAGGAGGGAGGGGCTCTGCCTCTATTGTGGGTTACAGGGCCACCTTTTGAAGTCTTGTCCTACACGGCCGGGAAACGCTCACACCTAAAGTCCTGTCGGGGGCAGACCTTGGGTGTTTTATCCTCATCCCCGGAACCGCTAAAGGAGAAACCTTTGGTCACGGTTGTCCTTTCCTTGGTGGACTCCTCCATAGTCATCCAGGTTCTTATTTAAAAATAATGTTGTGGGTGAAGCGCTGAATCTTAATCTCCAAAGCCTCACTATAAAACTATCCCCTTCCTGGATAGTAACAATTACAATAATCAATTATTAAAAAAAAAGTGGGCGCTTAAAGCAGGAGATTCAGTAGATATGTAACAAATTATACTTTCCTCTGTGGGGAATGGATCAAACTAAGGGGGATGATATCCAAACTACTGCCGTTCAGATGTGGAAATAAACAATTCTGATATATTTAATTATTTTTATTTATTTTTAATTGATATAACTAAATGTTTTAAGAACAATTCAAAACAATAATTAATATCCACAGTTAAAACAATAATTCATATTCCAATTCTAAAACAATACACATTCACTTCCAACTATAGTTGCTATTTCAGCCATACACACACTCAAACACTCCCTAAAACAATATAGTAAAAATGGTTATAAAAACAATACATGCAAGTTTGAGTAAATGTCACAAACCAGAAGGAGCAATATATTCCCAAAAGGGATCAACAGGTAATATCGTATATTCCTGATAAGAAAGTTGTGCACAATATGTTTAAACAAGTCCGCTACAGCAAGGTAAGGTGCTAGGTATTAGTATCCTTAAAATTGATTAGCCCCCAAATGCAAACAGCCGTCGGTATTTTTTCACCGGCGCTGTATTCAATTTGCACTAAACAAGGGGTAGTCCGTGAGACTTCAATCTTTTACTAAGATCTCCGTTACTGTCCTGTATATTTAGAGGCTATCCGCCTTCTTACCGTTACCGTTACTCCACTGTATTTCAGCCGTCCTGCTGCAAACAATTGACCGCACACCGGCGGCTTCCAAGACTCCTACGTCACCTGGTATCCGGAACCTCCAGGTGAATCAGACTTGCGCAAGTCTATTTACGAGGTGTAGGAAGACCTCTAATCCTGATTCTTGTGGCCGCTCTTTAGTACTTACACAGTACGCGGTTAAGATCCTTCAGTCTTTGTTTATCAAACTTGTAGCAGAAAAAGGCAATTTTGTTTATATAGTGACAGGGTAATTCTTCTACGCGTTTCAACCCGTGTGGGTCTTTATCAAGAAGAGTAAGTACTAAAGAGCGGCCACAAGAATCAGGATTAGAGGTCTTCCTACACCTCGTAAATAGACTTGCGCAAGTCTGATTCACCTGGAGGTTCCGGATACCAGGTGACGTAGGAGTCTTGGAAGCCGCCGGTGTGCGGTCAATTGTTTGCAGCAGGACGGCTGAAATACAGTGGAGTAACGGTAACGGTAAGAAGGCGGATAGCCTCTAAATATACAGGACAGTAACGGAGATCTTAGTAAAAGATTGAAGTCTCACGGACTACCCCTTGTTTAGTGCAAATTGAATACAGCGCCGGTGAAAAAATACCGACGGCTGTTTGCATTTGGGGGCTAATCAATTTTAAGGATACTAATACCTAGCACCTTACCTTGCTGTAGCGGACTTGTTTAAACATATTGTGCACAACTTTCTTATCAGGAATATACGATATTACCTGTTGATCCCTTTTGGGAATATATTGCTCCTTCTGGTTTGTGACATTTACTCAAACTTGCATGTATTGTTTTTATAACCATTTTTACTATATTGTTTTAGGGAGTGTTTGAGTGTGTGTATGGCTGAAATAGCAACTATAGTTGGAAGTGAATGTGTATTGTTTTAGAATTGGAATATGAATTATTGTTTTAACTGTGGATATTAATTATTGTTTTGAATTGTTCTTAAAACATTTAGTTATATCAATTAAAAATAAATAAAAATAATTAAATATATCAGAATTGTTTATTTCCACATCTGAACGGCAGTAGTTTGGATATCATCCCCCTTAGTTTGATCCATTCCCCACAGAGGAAAGTATAATTTGTTACATATCTACTGAATCTCCTGCTTTAAGCGCCCACTTTTTTTTTAATAATTCATCCAGGTTCTTGTTGACTACGGTGCTGCGGGCTATTTCATTGACAGTGCTTTTGTATCAAAGTACTCCATTCCTGTTTGGCATCGGTCCGTTCCACTTGCTATTGAGGCCATTGATGGCAGGCGCCTTCAGCCCGCACTCGTTACTCACGAAACTGCTCCGTTATCCATGGCTGTTGGGGCTCTCCATTTTGAAACCCTCCAGTTCCAGGTGATAAACTCTACGCATTGTCCGGTTGTTCTGGGTTATCCCTGGCTCTAAAAGCACAATCCCAGTCTCGACTGGCGCAGGTCCGAAATTTTGTTGTGGTCTCCGCAATTTATTTCCACTTGTCTTCGGAAACCAGTTAAAGTCTTGTGCACTTCTTCGGTATCTCAATTGCCAGAGGAGTACTGAGAGTTCTTAGACGTTTTTGACAAGGTGCATGCCGGTACGTTGCCTCCTCACCGGTCTTACGATTGTGCCATAGACCTGCAACCCGGAGCCATTCCTCCTCGGGGCTGGGTTTACCCTCTGTCTGTTGCGGAGAATTGTGCTATGGAGGAGTATGTTGCCGATGCTCTGTCACAGGGATCATCCGCAAATCCTGCTCTCCTGCAGGGGCTGGCTTCTTCTTTGTGAAGAATTCTTAACCCTATTCCGCTCATTACAGAACTCTTTGACCGCCTCAAGGGAGCTACGGTCTTTACTAAACTTTATTTGAGAGGAGCGTACAATCTCGTTAGGATCAAGGAGGGCCACAAATGGAAAACAGCATTTAACACCAGGAGCGGGCATTATGAGTATCTTGTAATGCCCTTTGGCCTATGTAATGCTCCTGCTGTTTTCCAGGAATTTATTAATGATGTCCTACGAGATATGTTGCAGTGTGTTGTGGTGTACTTAGACGACATCCTCATACACTCACCCACACTTGAGGCTCATCGTTCTGATGTTACACGGGTTCTTCAGAGACTTCATGAGAATGGCCTGTTTTGTAAACTCGAGAAATGTGAGTTCCATCAGACTCAAGTAACCTTCCTAGGTTATGTTATCTCCGTTGCAGGGTTCTCCATGGATCCTGACAAGTTATCTGCAGTTCTGCAGTGGCCTCGCCCAGTTGGTCTTCGGTCTATTCAAGGTTTTTTGGGGTTCGCCAATTACTATAGAAAATTTATTAAAAACTTTTCTTCCTTGGTCAAACCTATCACATACATGACCCGTAAAGAGAATGATCCACTCCATTGGTCACCTACTGCCATTAAGGCCTTTGATAGTCTTAAGACTGCCTTTACTCCCGCTCCAGTTCTGGCTCATCCTAACCCTGTCCTGCCTTTCGTTCTTGAGGTTGATGCGTCTGAGACTGGAGTAGGTGCCCTCTTGTCTCAACGTCCTATGCCTAACGTTTCCTTGCATCCGTGTGGTTTCTTCTCTAAGAAATTGTCTCCAGCGGAGTGCAATTATGAAATTGGCGACAGGGAATTACTGGCCATAATTTTGGCACTCAAGGAATGGAGGCATCTACTCGAGGGTACTAGCGTGCCAGTGCTCATTCTTACTGACCACAAGAATTTAACTTATCTATCTGAAGCAAAACGTTTGTTGCCCCGACAGCCCAGATGGGCGCTATTTTTGTCTTGGTTTAATTATGTGGTCTCCTACCTGCCTGGTAGTAAGAATGTTAGGGCTGATGTTTTCTTTCGACAATTTTCGCCTCTGTCCAAGGAGGAGTCTGTACCTACTCCAGTTATACCTCCTGACCATATTTTGGCTACCATACGTACTAATTTGACTTCTCCCTTGGGGAAGGAGATCCTGGCTGCACAAACCAATGCACCTCCTGAGAAACCTAGTGGTAAGTGTTTTGTTCCTGAGAATCTTCAAACTAAACTTTTGCACACTTACCACTATCCTAAAGCCGCAGGTCACCCAGGCAAGAACCAAATGATTTGGTCTGTCACTCGACAATTCTGGTGGCCAGGTCTTCATTCTGATGTTGCTGTGTATGTTGCCTCCTGCTCAGTTTGTGCACAGAATAAGACTCCTCGACGTCTTCCTGTGGGTCTTCTTCAACCCAT